>NW_005871790.1:124284-215387 GCF_000147115.1 Myotis lucifugus | reverse complement strand
CCCCCCCCCATAGCTCCTCTCCACCCGGTTCCCAAACCACCCTCTGCCCTTATCCCCCTCCCCCCCCCCACTGTCCTCATCCGTAGGGGTACGATTTTTGTCCAGTCTCTTCCCGCACCCCCTACACCCCTTCCCCCCCCCAGAATAGTCAGTCCACTCCCTTTCTATGCTCCTGATTCTGTTATATTCACCAGTTTATTCTGTTCATCAGATTATTTATTCACTTCATTTTTAGATTCACTTGTTGATAGATGTGTATTTGTTGTTCATAATTTGTACCTTTACTTTTTTCTTCTCCTTCCTCTTCTTAAAGGATACCTTTCAGCATTTCATATAATACTGGTTTGGTGGTGATGAACTCCTTTAGCTTTTTCTTATCTGTGAAGCTCTTTATCTGACCTTCAATTCTGAATGATAGCTTTGCTGGGTAAAGTAATCTTGGTTGTAGGTTGTATCACTTTGAATATTTCTTGCCACTCCCTTCTGGCCTGCATAGTTTCTGTTGAGAAATCAGCTGACAGTCGTATGGGTACTCCCTTGTAGGTAACTGACTGTTTTTCTCTTGCTGCTTTTAAGATTCTCTCTTTGTCTTTTGCTCTTGGCATTTTAATTATGATGTGTCTTGGTGTGGTCCTCTTTGGATTCCTTTTGTTTGGGGTTCTCTGCACTTCCTGGACTTGGAAGTCTATTTCTTTCACCAGGTAGGGGAAGTTTTCTGTCATTATTTCTTCAAATGGGTTTTCAATATCTTGCTCTCTCTCTTCTTCTGGCACCCCCATAATTCGGATGTTGGTACACTTGAAGTTATCCCAGAGGCTCCTTACACTATCTTCATATTTTTGGATTCTTTTTTCTTTTTGTTTTTCCGGTTGGGTGTTTCTTGCTTCTTCATATTTCAAATCTTTGACTTGATTCTTGCGATCCTCTAGTCTGCTGTTGGAACTCTGTATAATATTCTTTATTTCAGTCAGTGTATGCTTAATTTCTAGTTGGTCCTTTTTCATAACCTTGAGGGTCTCACTAGATTTCTTGAGGGTCTCACTACATTTATCGGCGGATTCTAGAACATTCTTGAAAAACCTCATAAGTGTGGTTTTGAACTCTATATCCAGTAGTTTGCTTTCCTCCATTTCTGTCATTTGTGACCTGTTTCTTTGTCTCCTCATTTTGGCTGCTTTCCTGTGTTGATAGAGTGGCTTTGTGTGCTAGGTGTCCTATAGAGCCCAGTGGCTCAGCCTCCCTAATTACCTGAGGTGGACACTCTTGGTGCACCCCTTTGTGGGCTTTGTGCACAGTCTTGTTGTAGTTAAGCCTTGATTGTTGTAGGTATCACTGGGAGGAATTGACCTCCAGGCCAATTGGCTGTGAGAATCAGCTGTGTCTGCAGTGGGAGAACTTCTGTGCTGGAGACACCCTTCTGGGGCAAGACTTGCTTCAGTGGGGCTTTGGTGCTCACTGAGTCTGCCCCCTGAGTGTGTTCCTTATGGATCTGAGGAGTTGTAATCTGGATGGTCCCACTCTGACCACTGGGTACACTGGCACTTGGATCTCTAAGGAGATTCTAATTTAGCCTCTGCCTGAGGCTACCCAGCAGAAGCTATGGAGAGATCTGCAGATTCCTCTTCTTTTTGGGGGGTTTGAAGGTGCCCAGATGAGGCCCAGCTGTGAAGCAATGCAAGCTGCTGTGGGGCCTTGGGCCTTCTTTTGGAAGTTCTGGGTCTGTCTGACCCAGCTGCAGTTTGTTAGGTAATTTTCAGATTGCAAAGGGCCAGGCCTTTCATATGCAAAAGCCTCTGGGCACAGCTTGGGTGGGGCAGGGTCTCAGGGAATCAACAGGGCAGAGCAAACAGCTATGGCTGCTCCTCAGTCCTACCCTAAGATGCCCCGAGTCTCAGTGTCCCAGTAATCGCTGCAAGCACCTCTGAGAGAAAGCCGCCCTTGAGTTCCGACCGATGCCAGACAGTCCAGTTTCTCCCTGTATGAGTCTGGGTTCCCAGAGACTCACCGGGAACTGGAGTTCAGAGCAGTCGGGAGCTTGAGACTCCCTCCTGATTGAAAAAGACAACCATGCTCTCAGTTGCCAGCCCTTTCTGCATGCACCTCAGTCCCTCTGCACTTTACTTCCGCACCTCCTCTGAGTCTCAGTGTGCTTTTCTCTCTCCTCCTAGTTGTAGAATTTCCACTCAGCCAGCCTTCCTGTGGTTCTGGATGATGTCCGTTTTGTCTTTTAGTTGGATTTTTGAAGTGATTGTGCGAGGGAGCAATTTCCAGTGTTTACCTATGCCGCCATTTTGGTTTTCTCCCAGATTGTTTTCTAATGATGTGTTTGGAATAGTCCAAAACTTAGAATTAAATATTCTGCCGAACACTTATAATGCATCTTTTTATTTAAATTTTGAGTTCTTCAGCACTCTTATTTCGCTGAGGTGAAAGTGTGTTTACAGTATGTTTTTTCTGAAGGCAATCTCATTCACACCCAAGGCTTTACATATCATCCATATAAATTCTATCTATTGAATAAAAATTCTCTTATTTATGTCAGACCTTTTCAGAGGGTCAGATCTGTAAATACAATTCCCTGTTTTAAATCTCTATTTGGATGCCTCAAAGGCATCTCACAGTTAACAAGTCCAAATGGAGCTCCTGGGATTTCCCCTTGCCCCCTGGGCTTCCTCCAGTGACCCTTGTCCTAACCTGCTTCCTCCACTCTCCTCATGGGGAGCACTGTCACTCATCTGGTTTTCAAGCCAGGATGTTGGGAGTCATCCTAGATACCATCTCTTCCTTCACTACCCACATATACAATCTTGTTCATTTTATATCTTAAATATTTCCTGAACCCACCACCTCTCCCCAGCCACTGCCTCCACCCTAGTCCAAGCTGCTCTGAGGGTTTGCTCCCATAAATGCAATAGCTTCTCAAGGGATCCTGGCCCACTCCTCCTTCCCATCCCCCCTCCCTCACAACTTCCTGACTCTTTTTATTTATTTTTATAACAGGCATGACATTTCAGAGCATTTAAGATGGAATATTTGAATATTCTTTTGCTCAACCCACCTAAGGCCCTGCAGTTTGGGTCCGTCTGTTTCACTAGCCTCAGCCCCTCCTCAGACTGTGCTCCTGGCACACTGACCTCCTTTCGGTTCCTGAATGTGCTACCATGCTCCTTACTTCTCCGGGCTGTGCACTCTTTCTTTCTTACTCTTCTTGCTTTCCTACCTCTCGATTCCTACTTTTGTCTAGTTGTTTCTCTCTTTTCTCTTTTTATTACTTCTCTATGATCCTCAGAAGAGATCAGGCCACTCATTAGAGGTTCTTATGCCATCTTGTACTTCTCATCCTTAGCTCTTGTCACTGTTGTAATTACAGTATTAACAGATACATTCTAGTCCTGCTTGTGGCTAAGTCTCCAGCACCTGGCACAGTGCCTTGAATGTAACTAAATAAATATTTGTTGAATATTTAAATATGTATAAGCAACAGGAATCCCTCAAAAGTAGGGAAGCAAGTCTTTGACTTTGACCTTTATCCAATTTCCCAGAGCACTTAGTTTAGTGCTGGTACTTAACATAGCTATAAATGAAGTTAAAATTATATTATCAGAATTAGATTTTCATTAGAGAAAGATTGGGATAGGAGGGAAATATCATTGAATGACTGCAAAGAAAGCCCTGTTTTCACTTGCTTATAGAAATTTGCCATACTTTTTAATGGTCCCCACCCCAGAAAACAGTTTATCATTTTTTCTAAAACAATTTTAACTAATTAAATATAGCTACAATGGATCATTTGAAATGGTTACTTATGGCTATTATATCCAGTAAATAGACATTTCTTTGATATGCACATCTTCTATTTGAAGCATTTTAAATTACTGTTTACATTTTAAGCTAAAATTATGAAATTACATGATTCTACTTTATTATATGTAAAAATGACTTGACAGAGTAGTCTAGCTAGAAGTTCAGTTTCAAAGTCATTGTCTTGAAATGTGTTTGTTTGGCGTTGTCATGATTTTGCACGGTGGGTACTTCATTACACATTTACATAGTCATCTGATAGTTGTTACTGCTATTGGTATTTCCTGAATGGAAAGAGATCTTTGGAATATTCCTATTTGTACCTCCTCATGAACCTTGCGAGTCACTGAAATACAGATTTATAGAAGGGTAAAACATAGCCCCTTTAGTCCTGTTCACTGTCTCCACTTTATTTTCTCTCTGAGTTTGATTTTCATTAATGTTGACTAGTCTCCCCCCCACTTTTTTTAGTGGGGAACGTGGCAATTAGTGACAAGGAAAAGAATGAGCTATCGTAGTTAATTGTTAAAGGTGTCTTAGACTTGGCATGTTCCAATTATTCATATTTAACTCAGTTTTAAAGTCTTTCATTAATATTATCATTTTATAATGAAAAGTGCTGTTCACTGTTATTGCTACTAAAAATTCCCACATTTATGATCCTCAAATATTTTCTATGTTCTTGATCTTCAGTATTTTAATATTTAAATCCCTGTTATTTAATTTCAAAATAATCAGTGATGTTATTTCATATACAAAGATTCTTTATCATTTTAGGGCTCCTTTACTTTTAACCAGCACCATGTGATTACCAGTTAATTTAGCTTCCAAATGTGTGCATCTAAAATACTTCCTCTTTTTGAAATAAGCCAATGATTTATTTATTGCTTCTCTGTGTTGTGTATTATAAAGAGAAATCTCTTCTTGATGCATATAATGCGGGTTTATTGGAGACAGAGCATTTTCCTCTCTGCAAGGACTGCATTACATTACCTTATAAAATGCTTGCTTCCACCATTCATACTGCTAGAGAAGCAATTCAACACAGAAGTGGCTAGTATACTTCCCTTCCTGGAATCAGAATAGCTTTTGACATTTGGAAATGTATCATTAACTCATTTATAAATGGTCTCATTTCATTTTTGAGGATTCAAGTTGGAATGCCAGCCATACAGTAGCATTAGGAGGAAGGGTAACTGGCACTAAGGCATGCACTTAAGCAATAGAGGAATTTACTTTTCAGTGTCTTCCAAGGTCCATGAGGATGCACACTTATTTACCCAGAGAGTATGGATCTCACTATGTTTGTCCAGAGGTGTGACTGGAGGAGAGTACTTACGGGTAAGTATCTAACTCTTACTGTACTATGTTTCAGAAAGGCGTGTAGAAGTCAGCGGGCTTTTAGCAGTGATACAGTCTCTTAGTCTGCTGCTTTCTTAACAGTGGACAGTCCCAGATGTTGAAGTCAGCACAAGAGAAAACCCAAATCCTGATAAGACTTGAGGATTTTTTTGAAAATTAAATGCAAAATAGTTGGGGCACATGTTGCTGCGGGAGTCAAGACTAAGTAACGCAGTAGGAAGATAAGAAGTTGCAGAGCTTCTCATGTCCTCTTTTGCATAACGTTTGCATACGTACAAACCCAGGACTTTAATGCCTTTTAAGAGGTTCAAAATTACATCTCTTGGAACTTAAAGCAGCAGACACATGTGAACCGGAATGTACACTGTGGCCCTCACTGTTTCTTTTAATCCTTCGCAAAGTACTTTACGTTTCTAAATAAACCTGTGAGTGATGCATCCTGGCCACATAGAATCTTTTGAAAACATTTTCCAAATCCAGGTTGTTTGTGTGGAGTTATGTTTGTTTTGGAAACAGTAAAACAAGAAGATACGGGAGGCCGATTTTAGAGACCAATTGCTGCTTCTGCTTCTGCCTTATGGTTTCTTCTCTTTTTCTTTCAGCCAAGAACTGTTAAGATCCACAATTGCCTGTTGGTTGAAAAGATTCGTAAAATAATGTTTGTGCATGCGATACAAAAGTTTAAAGCAAAACAAAACAGAATAAAAATCAGTCACCTGAGCCCTAGCCGGTTTGGCTCAGTGGATAGAGCGTCGGACTGCGGACCCAAGGGTCCCGGGTTTGATTCCGGTCAAGGGCATGGACCTTGGTTGCAGTCTCCTCATCGGCCTGGGCCCTGGTCAGGGCTCTGCAGGAGGCAACCAATCAATTTGCTTTTCTCACATTGATTGTTTCCTCTGTCTTTCACTCTCTCTTCCACTCTCTCTAAAAATCAATGGGAAAAAATATCCTCTGGAGAGGATTAAATAAATAAATAAATAAATAAATAAACAAACAAACAAACATAAATAAATAATCGGCCACCCTGATGTTTGATAGGCCTTCTGGGAATTACCGTACCTCATAAACATAGGCCAGAGTGACACTGCCAGAGCCCCCACGCCGCCTGGGGAAGGCTTAGGATCGACGTAAGCCATGCCTTACGCAGTGGCGAGTGGAAATGCAGAGCCTGTGAGGAAGAATCCAGCGCTTAGGTTTGGCATCATGCTCACAAGGGTTAGAGTTGCCAGTTCCTACCTCGCTGGCCTTCAGCAAGGTGCTTGAGGATTCTGAGTTTGTTTCTTCTGCTGGAGAATGACATGCTGTAGAACGTCTTCTAGCACAATGACTGGCAGGGGTCCCACCAGGCTGAACCAAGGAGTCTGGGTACACGGTCTAAATCTTGGCCACAGAGATGCTGGGGTAGACGATGGCAGGAACACCTCCTAGTGACATGATAGTAAGAATGCATTTCTGTGCGATCCATTTTGGTTTTGCCTTGTGTCTAATTCTACCAATCCCTAATCTTTAGGACTCACCTCAAAATCTCTTGAAGCTACTTTTTAGGAGATGTGGATAATGTGTGTGAAGGGGAGGGCATCAACTGCAAAAAGCTTAGGTGAAAGGGGAAGAGATATTCAGTCATCCAGCCATTACAGCAAATGCCTGCTGTGTGCTAGGACCAGGGGCTACGGTAGTGAACAAAAGAGACAAAAAGCCTGGCAGTCATAAGCTTATGTTCTAGAGGTGGGAGACAGGCCATACACAAATGACTATGTTGGATGTACAGTGGCCATTATTTAATGCTCAATTTACACAAGTTGGTAAGTCATAAAAGTTCTGTTTTAATCTCTAAGAAGACAGTATTATAACTCACATTTTATATATTAGGAAATGGTGCAGAAATATGAAGTTTCTTAGGCTTACAGATCTGAAACCTTGTTTTGTGGCTGCAAGTTCCACATTGTTCTACTAACTTTACTATGCTAGTTATAAAATATTCAGTTTTATAATTGCCATAATTGGTTAAACAAAGTACATCACATACCCACACTCTCTCTTATCTAAAGTATAAATAATATATTTGAAAAGGTTTATGTGAATTTTTTTTACTTTTCCATGTGTTGAAAACTAATATTCTCACATAGGCTTTAACTTTGCATATATAGTTAGGATTTTAAAAAAATGGTGAATGGAGATGGCAATGAATATAATTTTTAAAAAACATTCTTATGTATAAACATTTTTTCTTTTAATAGCAGTTTACTTTATGATAATTTATGTTCCTGTCAGTTCTTTAAAGGGGAAAATCCATTTTCAAATCTTAAATGCATTTCTGTTTTTAGAGTCAAATGTATGTTTATTTTTTGAACCAGAAGTTCAAGTAATAAAAACACATGTGATTGTCTGAGCTTTGATATTATTGTTCTAGATATGATGGCAAACTGTACAATACAGATAGCAAAATAGAAGTTGAAATCTATCAAAAATGCCCATTTTACTATTTAAAGGTTTATGTACTTCTATAATTTTCATTCGTAAAGCAATGGAATCTTTATTTTATCAGTTCCTAAGGCATTTAAACTTTATGTGGTCTAATGACTTAAGTGATCAGGAGTAGATTAGTATAGTTTTCTTAAATAAAGCAAGCATACATATATTTTTATTGATTTCAGAGAGGAAGGGAGAGGGAGAGAAAGGTAGAAACATCAATGATGAGAGAGAATCATTGATTAGCTGCAATCTGCATACTCCACACTGGGGATTGAGCCCGCAGCCCGGCCACATCCTCGAACGGGAATCCAGTTGTGACCTCCTGGTTCATAGGTCGAGCTCAACCACTGAGCCATGCTGGCCGGGCCATACATATTCTTGGAAGTCATATACAGTTATTTGTGGAATGTGACTATGTTTGTTTCTATGACCTTGGATTTTTAAAACTTACAATTTATGCTCTCTCACCTATATAATAGCAAACTCTTTCTGATTCTACAGGAAGTCCTGCATGTTGCAGGTGTGGAAATGCAGTTAACAGCTGCAGTATCATTTTTGACCATTCTACATGAAGAATCAGTGTCAATTCATACGTATGCCCACTCCTTCCTCCAAATCATTCTACTGCATCTGGAGCACAGGGATGCAGGTCAGGAGCCTGGCATGCTTCTTTTGTTAGTTATTTATTGCTCTAAATGATCATTTAGCATTAGTTTGGTTTTCACTTAGCATTATTTTCCTACGTTATTTTAAACTCATGTGGTCATGATGATCTTGGAATCTTGTTAGACTCATGGGGACAACTGAGTGGGGTCATGCTGTCCAAGAGTTGGTCATTAGTGTGACTAAAAATAGCCCTGACTATTTCCTTACAAAACCCACGAAATTCAGTATCATTGAAAGCTGAAGACCCATTAGTTCATCTTACGATTTATACTTTCTTCTTAGAGTTTTTGAAGTTTTACAGCATTTGTGTTTATAATATAACTGTACAGCAAAAATGCACAATTTGGGGTAAAGATAGCTCCCCAATATTATTATTTTTAAAATATATTTTTATTGATTTCAGAGGGGAAGGGAGAGGGAGATAGAAACATCAGTGAGGAGAGAGGATCATTCATTGGCTGCCTCCTGCATGCCCTCCACTGGGGACTGAGCCCACAACCTGGGCATGTGCCCTTAACTGGGATTGAACCTGGGACCCTTCAGTCCACAGGCTGACACTCTATCAACTGAACCAAACCAGCTAGGGCTCCCTAATATTATTTTTAAAGATATAAATGTTTGTTTTCTAGATATTGGCTAAAATAAAAATAGAGAAACTTCTTACAATGGTAATAATTATTATTTTATTTTATCATTAAGCAATATTGTAGCAAATAATGGCTGAGTTGAAACTAGACTTGTGAGATTACATTTCCATGTTTTATCTGTGTCAATCAGGTGTCAGCAATGCATGGCTGGAAACTCTTCTGTCTGTGATAGAAGTGTTGCCCAAAGAAAACCTGAGGCATGAGGTAATTCTTTTCTTTTGGTGTGTGTGGGGGAGTAAATCCTAATAAGTCACTCCACAGTTGTTCTTTTTATAAAAATGGTATTTAAAAGAAAGAATAAAGTTATTTCCCACTCTGAAAGCAAAACATGGTAATTATAGAAAATTTGAGTAATACAGAAATTAGTAAGGAGAAAAATCATGATTCTGTACTTAGCCACTTTTAACATTCTGGTATATTTTCATTGCAGATTTCCCCGTTATGTACTAGTATGGTTGTTGGCCATATTAGTGATCATTTAGCATTAATTTGGTTTTCACTTAGCATTATTTTCCTATGTTATTTTAAACTCATTTGGCAGTACGTACAAAATATTTTACTTACTTGTTAGACATTTAAGCCTGGTTTCAGTATTTTATTATCAAAATAAGGCAGTAATGAACATTTCTATAGAGCTTTTCCTGTTTTTCAGATGATTTAACTATAGCTTTCAAAAAAGTGAAATTACTGGGTCAGAGAGCATTAATATTCTTCAGCATCTTAACTAGCAGCATGTGAAAATGCCTGTCTCCCTGGACTTTTATCAGCAATAGTGTTGCAATTTAATTTGATGGGCCAAAAATGGCATTACATTTTAATCAGAATTTTAAAAATTAGTCTATTTTATATATTTCTCATATATTATGTCACTTTTAATTATTCTTTTGGAATTGTCGAAGAGTATCATTAATTACTATTTGTATGTGCTGTTTATCAAAGTTGCCAGTCCTTTGTTATGTTTATTGCCAATATTGTTACCAATTTGTTATTTGCTTTTTAATTTTCGATATTGTTCAATACATCCTTCTCTAAAAGCTTTAGTAAATTAAGATGAGAGAGTAAGAAAATTAGAAAGGAATTTTTTCTGTAATGAAAGGTTTTTCATCCTGAGAACATTATCCCTATATGTTTTTCTTTTCAAATATGTCATTGTTGAAAAAAAACCAGTAATCTGTCAGTAAAATGTCCTCTCTGGGTTTTATGAAGTGTCTTCATCCTTTGCCCTCATACAGTTTATTGTCCTTTCTTGAGGACAAAACACTTGTTTGAAAATGGGAAGATTTACCCATTTATAAGGATGCTTGTATGCTTGATGCCAAAAATCTAGATGATGACACCTATTTAAATGTTCAATGTAATGTTGATGTGTATTATTTATATAGTTTTTGAAGAGTGGAGTTTGGTAGAATTCAGTTTTTACTCTAGAATGCCATCTGTTATTTAACGTGACTTTAAATATTTTAAATATGTGTTTTACTTTATTTGAAATGTTTCACTTTAAGTTATATTTATCATTATGTGCTCAGTAATTCTGGCTACTTTGTTGAGAGGAATAAAGCCAGTTTATTAGAGTCATAGAATTTTAGAACTTGGAGGAATCTTCATATGACATATTCTGATTTCCATTTTAAGTAGAAGAGAAATAGTACGCTGACTAGGACAAGTTAAAGAGCTGGGACCAGAGTTAGGATCTGATTGTAATAGTTCTTCACAATCTATCTTGCTGTTGATTTTTTGAGTGCCATACATATACATATACATATACATATACATATACACTATCAGACTTGGGTTGTTGTATTCAAATGACAGAATTACTTAATAGAATCTATTTGAACCTATAATTTATGTTTTGGATTACTTCAGAATAAATATGAAAATCTATTTAAGGGTAGATGGCTAATAATTTGCTTTTTTTCTTTTGAATATATTTCCCAATTATACTTTAGGTGCTTACAGACCATTGCAGAATTCACCATAAGCTTTAATGCAATCTTCTTTGTGCATAATTGTTTTTAGTTACATAATTTATCATCATCTTTATCATATATATATATATATATATATATATATATATATATATATCCCAGAAGACAGACAAGGTGATCTAGGTTATGAATATCCATAATTTCTGCATTTTCAAATTGTAATTCAGATTCTTTAAAAACATTGAGAACATAAAGCTATTCTTTGAAGAAAATAGCTGACATTAGTGTCAAGAATATATAAAACTTTGTGAATTTGTTCTCTAAATCTTTCTCTTCAGATTTTGAATCCACTTGTTTCCAAGGCACAACTTTCCCAAACCGTCCAGTCTCGTTTAGTTAGTTGTAAAATTTTAGGAAAATTGACCAACAAATTTGATGCCCATACGTGAGTATTCGTATTAACTTTTTGTCTACTTTATAAAATTAAATTGATTAAAAATGAATAATAACTCTGTGACTAACATTAGATTTGTATTACTCCATATTGCATACAAATTTAGCTGTTTTAACTTTATAGAATTCTCAGAAGTCTACTTGTTCAGATGCATTTCTTCTTGATCTCATCTCTTTTCAAAATCAATAAGCTTAACTTTTGCCCTGCTGGTGTGGCTTAGTGGTTGAGCATGGACCTATGAACCAGGAGGTCATGGTTCAATTCCTGGTTGGGGCACATGCCTGGGTTTTGGGCTCAATCCTCAGTAGGGGGCGTGCAGGAGGCAGCTGATCAATGATTCTCTCTCATCATTGATGTTTCTATCTCACTCTCTCCTTTCCTCTCTGAAATCAATAAAAATATATTTAAAAAATAAGGTTAAGGTTTCTTCTATTTTTCATCTTAATCTACCCTGTCACATATTTAGTGTAGTTTTGAGGATAAAATGGCATTATTGTATAGACTTCAAAAATTGATAAACATGACATAAGAACAGGCTTTCTGCTTTGTTCCATTATTATTATAAGTTACAAATTCATTATTTTGAACAATGCATCTTATTTGAGATTTTATAGGTTTATAATTTGTATGCTACTTTCTGCCCAAATGTTAAATCCCAAATGGAAAGATGGAATGGAGTGTAATTATGACAAAGTTAAAATATAAAATTGCAGAACATTTTGGTTGATGGTTTGGTAGAATCAGATATTCTACTTGCCTTTAGCCTTTTTTTATCTTAGCTAAATGTTTAACTGCCAATCCAAAATTAACCATTATTTTAAAAACAGTCATATACATAATTTACAGTTACAGATAACATCCAAATGTAATCACTTATGTAAAAATACATTGGAAACTGTAAAGCTTTATATTAAAGTATATTTGTTATTATTAAGCTAAGATTTTGATGATAATTGTTTGAAAATAGTAATTATTCCAAAACACTCACCCATTTACATGTTTCTTTCTTCTCCTCTAAGCATTAAAAGAGAAATACTTCCCTTGGTAAAATCACTCTGTCAAGATGTAGAATATGAAGTTCGATCTTGCATGTGTCGGCAATTAGAAAATATAGCTCAGGGCATTGGGTAAGTATTCTTTCAATTTCTTATGCATATTCTTATTTCTGGATAGTCAAGCATGTGTATCCTTGTTCTGTTTTCTATGGAAGCATGTTAATGAAAGGCTAAACTTTATATTATCTTTAAGAATGATTATAACAACAAGTAGCTCCTGATGTGTCTGGATTAAAAGAAATAAAAGTGAAAATGCTTAGCAATGTGGGTAGGCATTCAATTAATGTTAATCTCTTTCCTTCTCACCTTAAGTTACTTAGTTATCATTCCAAACACCTAAATCTAGGAAGTGAAAATGTTCTAATATAAACTACTAGAGGCCCGGTGCACAAATTTTTGTGCACTTGGGGGGGGTGAGGGGGGGGTCCCTCAGCCCGGCCTGTGCCCTCTCACAGTCTGGGACCCCTCGGGAGATAACGACCTGCTGGCTTAGGCCTGCTCCCGGGTGGCAGAGGGCAGGCCCAATCCCTAGGTGCAGCCCTTGGTCGGGCTCAGAGCAGGGCCGATTGGGGAGTTGGGGCGCCGCCCCCTGTCACGCACAGATCAGGGCCCATCAGGAGGGTTGGGGCTCCATACCCTGTCACGCACAGAGCAGGGTCGATCAGGGGGTTGGGGGAGCTCCCCCCTGTCATGCACAGAGCAGGGCCCATCAGGGGGGTTGGGGAGCTCCCCCCTGTCACGCACAGAGCAGGGCCCATCAGGTGGTTGGGGAGCTCCCCCCTTTCACACACAGAGCAGGGCTGATCAGGGGGTTGGGGTGCCTTCCCTGTCACGAACAGAGCAGGGCAGATAGGGAGGTTGTGGCCCCGCCCCCAGTCACACACAGAGCCACAGGGCCATCAGGGGGTTTGGGCGCTGCCCCCTGTCACGCTGATCCCGGTGCTGGGAGGCATATTACCCTTTTACTATATAGGATAGAGGCCTGGTGCATGGGTAGGGGCTGGCTGGTTTGCCCTGAAGGGTGTCCTGGATCAGGGTGGGGGTCCCTACTGGGGTGCCTGGCCAGTCTGGGTGAGGGGCTGAGGGCTGTTTTCAGGCTGGTGGGTGACTGAAGCTCCCAACCGCTCCTTTTTTTCTTTTTTTTTTATTCTGGTCTAATGCCTCTGCTGCTGAAAGCAGGTATCTGGTTTGTTTCGGTTCTATAATCGAAACACTGTATCATCTCCAGCTCTGAGATCCTGGCCGGCTGAAAGCTGGTTTCTGGGGTTTTGTTTAGCTTCTATATTTGTTACAATGTTTCAAACTGCCAGTTCAGAGGCCGGCAGTGGCAGGCGGGGAACGTTGGAGTCCTCCTTCACTGATGCAAGCAAGCCTCCTGTTAGCTTCAAGCTGCCTGGCTGCTGGCCGCCATCTTGGCTGGCAGTTAATTTGCATATCGCCCTGATTAGCCAATGGGAAGGGTAGCGGTTGTACGCTAATTACCATGTTTCTCTTTTATTAGAGAGGATGTGTGCAGTTGTATTTATGAAAAATCATTTCCCTAATTTTGATCTCAGAAGCAACTTTTGGTAATAGGTCTTCTAAGTCTAGGTTGGCTCTGGATCATTGCAGCCATAATTAATTGTCTTGCCTAGATCTGTGTTCTTTAACCAGTATTTAAACCTGTTAGGAGAACACACTGTTGTTTTTTATATTCTATCTTTTTGTCACCTGGTATTTTGCCACTGTTAAAATTGGGCAGGTCATTGTGTGCTCAAATTTGTGTTCTGAAAATTAATTTAGGATTATTGTTTAAAGATTAATTTACAAAAGTAAAACTAGAAAGAATCTACCTAGCTTATCTACAGTGCTTAGAGTAGTGCCTGACACCTTGTAAACATTAGCTAAGTATTTACTTCTATTATTATCTCATACATCTATATATATAAAGAGCCAGAATCTGCAACGTCCGCAACAACCAAGGCTCAACTGAACACCGGAAGTCAGTGCTGGGTCACCACGGCAACCCAGCACTGACTGTAGCCAGTGTGGTTCAGTGACCCAGCACTGACTGCCAAGGGGCATGTGGATCAGGCCTGGAGAGAGGCTTGCAGAGAGAGAGGCATGGTCTGATCTGCAGCCTCTGTGGCAGCTGCTGATCAGCCATTGCCTTTCTCTTTCTCTTTGGGTTCACCAGCAGCCGTGCCTGTTTCTCTCTGGGTCTCCGGGGGGCTGGGGGAACTGCTGATCAGCCCCGCCTCTTTGATCAGGCCCAGAAATAGGCCTGGAGAAACCGACCAATCAGAACCAAATCTGGATGAAGTGCCAGGAGCCAATGGCTGTCTAGGAGGCGGAGCTTTTGATGCTGACTGGTATAGAAACCAACCAATCAGAACCAAATCTGGGTGAAGTGCCAGGAGCCAATAGCTGCCTGGGAGGCGGAGCTTTTGACACTGACTAGCATAGAAACCAACCAATCAGAACCAAATCTGAGTGAAGTGCCAGGAGCCAATGGCTGCCTAGGAGGCAGAGCTTTTGATGCTGACTAGCATAGAAACTGACCAATCAGAACCTAATCTGGGTGACCTGGGAAGGCAGAACCTAAGGTGGGGGCTGAGGAGGGGTTTTATGGGCAACAGCTATTTGGTGTAAGGTGTAAGAAAGCGTTTCAATTTTTTAATGACCACTTTGGCAGTATAGTGCATATGGCTGGCTATCAGTCCAGATATAGGGATTATGTATTTTTGTCTGCCAAGAGCATCTCCTCCTGATGAAAAAGGCTTTCCCCCCCTTTTAAGCAATCCTATCCTATATAACCTATCTATACTAATAAAAGGGTAATATGCTAATTAGACCAGGTTGACCGGCCATCTTCCGGATGTCTGACTTCCTTCCAGACAAAGCCATGGTGGTGGGGGCCAAGGCAGAGGCAGTTAGTTAGGGGCGATCAGGCCGGCATGAGAGGGCAGTTGGGGGCAAGATCAGGCTGGCAGGGGAGGGCAATTGGGGGCAAGATCAGGCCAGCAGAGGAGGGCAGTTAGGGGTGATCAGGCAGGCAGGCAGGTGAGCGGTTAGAAGCCAGTGGTCCCAGATTACGGTCGGACATCCCCCAAGGGGTCCCCAATTGGAGAGGGTACAGGCTGGGCTGAGGGAACCCCCCCTCCCCTGTGCACGAATTTTGTGCACCAGGCCACTAGTTTTAATATAAACAACTAATTCCTTAGACTCTCTAAAATTGGAATAAAACAGGTAAAAGATAAGCAAATTTTTAATGTATATTGTAGAACTCAAAAAGACCGAGTTTATGTTTCTTCCAGTAGTACATGCAACTTTACCAATAATTCAGGTTTATCATGAACTTTTCCAATTTCATTGGCAGAAGTAGTATTTCACTATCATTTTGCAAAGATATTATTCAATAACTGTCTGTCTATGTGACTATATTTCCTTCTAAACTTGAAGCACCTGGAAGACAGGATTATACCTTTTTTTGTTACCTCACCCATATGTAATCCAGTCCTTACTTAAGGCAGTTGCTCACGTGTATTCATTCATTCTCTGACAGCTAATGGTGTTAAACAATGAGGTTGAATATTTGGTTAGGAGCTACTTGTATTTTGAAGTAGATGGTCATTTTCTTTGCCCATCTGTCACATTCTAAAAGTTGAGGGAAATAAGGCATCATGGTAGACCTATACATATAGGATGCAACCATTTCCCTGCTTTACTTCCTCTTAGCAAACTGGAGTAATTTTTTTCAGGAAGTAGGTGTGGGTTGTATGTTGCACAAGGTAGTTTATTTATGAGAGTATTTTTCTCTTGCCTTCACATGTAAATTCCACCCTGGCTTGGGCAGAATTCTAGATTATAATCCTTTTTACTAAAAACTCTTCTGTTATTTAAGTATATGGAACAGAAGTCTGAGGACAGCCTGATCCTGTTATTTTTGTAGAAGCCCAGTTTTATGAGCTTAGGTGCTAGTCATTACAATCTAACCCTCCAAGAGGTCATAAGGGAATAAGATACAGGGTCAGGGATAACGAGATGAATGAAATAAATAGGTGAGCTTGTCCACATGGCCAACCAGGAATTCTAGGGTCAGGCTGTGTGGTACAATCTACCGCAGTGCTGGCTATGATCTGTTGTCATCTGATGGTTAGCTGTCTGCTCCAGATTAAATACTGATGAAGAAGATCCTGCATTTTATAGTTGGCCAAGACAGCAGAATAGTACTAGCATTTCTTTCTTTCGTTTTTTTTTTTTTTTTTGTTAATCCTCATTCATGGATATTTTTTCATTGATTTTTAGAGAGAGTGGAAGGGAAGGGGAGAGACAGAAACATCAATGTGAGAGAGACATATTGATTGGTTGCCTCCTGCATATACCCCGATTTAAATAATTTTGCAGTTAATATTAATATTCAGTTATATCAAGCTTTCCCAACCAGCCTGCAAATTTCTAGAGAGCATGAGCCATGTCTTATGATTTTTTCCAGTTTCCTGTAACATCTAGCCCCGTGACTTGTTTTTAATAAGTTCTTGCTATAAATTTATTGATTTGATTTATTTTCTTCCGTTGCTTATTGTGCAGGACAGACCTTACAAAAAGTGTGGTGCTCCCTGAATTAATAGAACTCTCCAGGGATGAAGGCTGCAGTGTGAGGCTTGCAGCATTTGAAACTTTGGTCAATCTGCTTGACATATTTGATACAGGTAAATCTTCATGTGGGCACACCTTTGCTTCTGAAAGCAGTGTTTTCCCCTAGGTTTTGTAGCACTGATAAGGAGTAAAAGTGGGTGCAGGACAGAATTTCTCATGTTACGTTTCATGATGAATGTTAAACTCTCTTCCTATCTCTCTTTCTATGATCGGTTCTCTCTGCTGCCACTCTTACTTACCCTCATGGCGCCCACTGTTGCTGCATATTCCATACCTCCCTTTTCTCTTGTCAACATTTAACTGACTTATGTGTAGGACTAGAAATTTGGCTTGGTCATTAGCCTTTAACCTGCTCAGCTAATTGACCCTTTAATCAAGAAAGACCTTGATTAAAGCAATATTTAAATTAGTTTCCTCTCACTATTTTAATGCTAGAAATCTCATGGCCCACACGAGAAGAAATCTAGAATGGGGCATTGATATGGGAATGGGTAAGGAGGTATTTCTTAGTGTTGTGCAAATTAAATCACAAAGACAATGAGCTTCCTTCCTGAGTGTATGACTAGACTCTTGACTAATGCTGGACTTTAATTTATCAGTAAACATTAACCATTCTGGTAGGATGAAATTTGCAGGGGTAAATATCAAGCACTCTGCTATAAAACTCTATTGCATAATTATAGGATTATATTGACTTGGATTAACAAAATTTTACAAATTTTTTTAAAAAATTGATTTCAGAGAGGGGGAGAGGGAGAGAGAGATAGAAACATCAATGAAGAGAGAGGACCACTGACCGGCTGCCTCCTGCACACTCTGCACTGGAGATTGAGCCCACAGCCTGAGCATGTCCTTCTGGTTCATGGCTCGATGCTCAACTGA
Organism: Myotis lucifugus; assembly: GCF_000147115.1. Classification (NCBI taxonomy): domain Eukaryota; kingdom Metazoa; phylum Chordata; class Mammalia; order Chiroptera; family Vespertilionidae; genus Myotis; species Myotis lucifugus. The sequence goes on along the minus strand of NW_005871790.1, from coordinate 197,482 downwards.
GCCATGCTGGCCGGGTTTACCTGAATTTGTGAGTCTCTTAAAGATTATTGCAATGTGGACAATAATTATGTCTGAATGTTTTAGAATAATGTTTAGGCTGTATGATGAGCCAGAGACATACAAACTGCACTGCACATTGAATGACTGAAAAAATGAATCTCCTTGTCCTAATAATGGGGCACCCCCAGGCAACCAAACTAGCAAATTGGTATCATCTTTGATCTCTTCCCCTTCTCTGGCCCACACTTGGTGATTGGCAGTTTGGGCCTAACTTATATTCGTGGCTTTATTTCCTCACTTGGCACACCAAATTCTTTCAGACCTTTAGCCTTTCCACATGCTCTTTCTGTACCTGTTTTTTCTCCCTTCTATTTTTCTCCTAGCCTACTTCTTCTCTTGCTCCAGTGCCCAGTTCTAATATATTTTCCCCTCTAACATCTTTCCAAATCCCTTATACCAGGGGGTTGGCAAATTATGGCTTATAGGCCAACTCCCGTTATCACCTGGCTTTATAAATGAGGTTTATTGGAGCATAGCCATGCCCTCCTGCTTATGTATTCTCTGTAGCTGATTTTGTGCTACAGTGACAGAGTTGAGTAGTTTCTGTAGATAAACTGCAAAGCCTAGAAAGTTTACCAAAAAGCTTAACAGACCCCTGTATTATACCAACTATGCAAACTATGATCACACTGTCCTATGATACTTTATTTTTAGCTTCTTCGCTGCTCTCATTTTCTCAAGTTCAGAGGTCATTTATCTTTCATCTTGTTACTTAATATGTTTGTTCTGTAAGAAATTAAATAAATGCTTGTTTAAAGAATGTCATTTAGTTAAAACAGTATAGGTGATACTGAAATGTGTTTATAATCCTATATAATAAAAGTCTAATATGCTAAGTGTCCAGTTGTCTGGTCAGCTGTTCAACCAATCAAAGCGTAATATGCTAATCATATGCTAAGGTTGCTCAACTGCTCGCTATGATGTGCACTGACCACCAAGGGGCTGATAGTTGACTAGTGGACCAGTCACTATGATGTGCTTTGACCACTAGGGGGCAGAAGCTTTGACCAGTAGGCAGCTTGCTGCTGGGGTCCTGCCAATCGGGACTGAGCAAGACAGGCCGGATATGCCCTGGAGCCCTCCCATTGGCCCTTCCCAGCTGGCCAACCTCCCGCTTCCCTCCCCAGCCCTGATTGTGCACCCGTGGGGTCCTTCGGCCTGACCTGCACCCTCTCCCAATCCAGGACCCCTCAGGGGATATCAGAGGGCTGGTTTCGGCCCAATCCCGCAGGCCAGGCCGAGGGACCCCACTGCTGCATGAATTCATGCACCAGGCCTCTAGTAACAGTAATAACAGTAATACTAATAAGCCTGTTATAGCACTTTACTTAATATTGTCAGACCGACCCCTAATAAAATAGTAATTCATTTCTGAAAGTTTAAGAGAACTGAGAAATTCAGAGTATTTAGAATCAAGACTTAAGTATTACTAATATATCAGAAACTTTTGACTTAAGCAGACATACTCAATAAATCAATCAACATTTTAAAGAAGACTTATCTAAGAAATAATAGTGAAGAAATTCACTGCACAGAACATATTATAAGCTAACTTAATTTCAATCAAAAAGCTGCAGAAAGTCAAGAGATGGATGCAGGAGAGAGTCTGAAAGGTTTTCTGTGCCTGCCTCTCATGTATTGGTATTAGTGATATTAGAATTCTTTTAATTATTCAGGCTCAAAACCGCAATCATCTTAGCTTTTAAATTTGTAATCACTTTATATGTTACTAGAGGCCCGGTGTACGAGATTCGTGCACTCGGGAAGCGGGGGGTCCCTCAGCCTGGCCTGCGCCCTCTTGCAGTCCAGGAGCCCTTGGGGGATGTCTGACTGATGGCTTAGGCCAGTGGTTCTCAACCTTCCTAATGCCGCGACCCTTTAATACAGTTCCTCATGTTGTGGTGACCCCCAATTTCATTGTTACAAATTGAATATAATTAAAGCATAGTGATTAATCACAAAAACAATATGTAATTATATATGTGTTTTCCGATGGTCTTAAGCAACCCCTGTGAAAGGGTCGTTTGACCCCCAAAGGGGTTGCGACCCACAGGTTGAGAACCGCTGGTTTAGGCCCATGGGGAGTGGGCCTAAGCTGTCAGTCGGACATCCTTAGCACTTCCACAGGGGTGGGAGAGGCTCCTGCCACTGCTGTTGCACTTGCCAGCCGTGAGCCCAGCTTCTGGCTGAGCGGTGCTCCCCTGTGGAGGGCACTGACCATCAGGGGGCAGCTCCTATGTTGAGAGTCTGCCCCATGGTGGTCAGTTTGCATCATAGCAACTGGTCGTTCCTCTATTCAGTCGATTTGCATATTAGCCTTTTATTATAAAGGACTAGAGGCCTGGTGCACAAAAATTTGTGCACTCAGGGGGGTCCCTCAGCCCAGCCTGTGCCCTTTCGCAGTCTGGGACCCTCGGGGGATGTCCACCTGCTGGCTTAGGCCCACTCCCTGGGGGATCGGGCCTAAGCTGGCAATCAGACATCCCTCTGGCAGCCCGGGAGCCCTCGGGGGATGTCCACTTGCCAGCAGGGAGCAGGCCTAAGCTGCAGTCGGACATCCTTAGCGCTGCTGAGGATGCGGGAAAGTCTCCCACCACCACTGCTGTGCTGGCAGCTGGCAGCCTGGCTTGTGGCTGAGCAGAGCTTCCCCCTGTGGGAGCGCACTGACCACCAGGGGGCAGCTCCTGCATTGAGCGTCTTCTGCACCCTGGTGATCAGTGTGTGTCATAGTGTCCAGTCATTCCCAATCTTTCTGCTGTTAGGGTCAATTTGCATATTACCCTTTTATTATATAGGATAGAGGCCTGGTGCATGGGTGGGGGCTGGCTGGTTTGCCCTGAAAGGTGTCCTGGATCAGGGTGGGGGTCCCGCTGGGGTGCCTGGCCAGCCTGGGTGAGGGGCTGAGGGCTGTTTTCAGGCTGGCCACACCCCCTTCAGGGTGGGGGTCCCCAGTGGGGTGCCTGGCCAGCTTGGGTGAGGGACTGATGGCTGTTTTCAGGCTGGCCAAGCCCCCCAGCAGGGACCCTTCACCCCATGGGGGTGTGGCCAGCCAGGGTGAGGGGCTGAGGGCTGTTTTCACGCTGCCCACAGCCCCTTCAGGGTGAGGGAGTTCCTCTGGGGTGCCTGGCCAGCCTGGGTGAGGGGATGATGGCCATTTTCAGGCTGGCCACGCCCCCTGGCGACCCAAGCTGCCAGCCTCTCCTTTTGGCTGGAAGCAGGTATCTGGTATTTATTTATCTTGTATAACTGAAACTTTGTAGCCTTGAGTGGAGCTCAGGGCTGGCCAGGGCAGGTGGGAAGCTTGGCTTCCTGCATTGCTAGGGGCAACCCAAGCTTCCTGCTCGCTCCAGCTTCATGGCTGCCACCATCTTAGTTGAGTTAATTTCCATACTCACTCCTGATTGGCTTGTGGGCGTGGCTTGTGGGTGTAGTGGAGTGGTGGAGTGATGGTTAATTTGCATGTTTCTCTTTTATTAGTGTAGATTCCCTAAGGCCACGATATAAAGTGTAACTCCCTCAGCCTGGCATTAAAGTTTTTGATAATTTCAACTTTCCTCTGACCCTTTCTTCACTATACACTGCCATCTTCATTATTTTCAGATATTTTTTACTACTGTGTGGCTAGCATAATAATATTTTTTTCTGGAATTTATGTATATGTATTAGTTTCCAAATGTGCAATATGAGCAATGGATCTAAAGTATGTTTTATTTCGGTTTGTTTTCCAGATGATAGAAGTCAAACTATACTTCCCTTAGTGAAATCATTTTGTGAAAAATCTTTCAAAGCAGATGAATCAATTCTTATTTCCTTATCTTTCCATTTAGGAAAACTATGCCATGGACTATACGGTATGATGTATTTTAAGAATTTCAAGGTTATAGATAATTTTTCCTTTTTCTTCTACCTTTGTCACTAAACTTCAGCCATTCAGTTGTAAAATTTACCTTTAAGTGTGTAAACTCTTAAGAGATCTTAGAATTTTGGTAGCATAATTTAGAACACATTTAGAAATAACATTTTTTACTAATAGAACTGATTTGATAGAACAGTGACAGAGTGAAGTAGGAGTAGTCTTTTAAATTTCTGAATATTTTATGTGTTAGTTTGTATCTGATAAAAAAAGCTCAGGTATATTAACTATTGGTACATAGTTATACCCTTATTAATCATGATTATACCCTTATTAATCATCTGTTGAATAATTAATGTATAATATGAGACTTTCAGCTTAGAAAGTAGAGTAACACCCATAACTCTTGGCACTTTGAACATATTAGTCAGTTCTTAGCTTACTATAGTAATGTAATCATTAAGTTATAACCATCTAGCATAGTAAAACATTTTTTGTGGATTGTAGGCTTTTAATGGGTAGTTGAAAAATATATTGGAATTCATACTGAGCTCCTAGCTCCCTAAAATAGTTAATGAATGTGGAACCAGTTTATTGATAAAAATAGTGCGAAAAAAAATATTTTGAGTTTATTTTGCCATCTTTCAGATTCAATTTTCAAGCTCCTCTGTAGATACATATACATGTCTTTTCAGCAGGCAATTTAGAATATTTACCATAAGTAAGTAGCAATAATGGCCACACTATTAATATTATAGTGACTTGTTAGGTCTGCAGTGTGACATATGCTGCAGAAATTAATGCAGGCATAATTCTTGTATTGCATAGTTTATGCTATTGAAATTAAAATATTATTAAAATCAACATAAGGTGAAACAGTAGACCCTTTAGATTTCTTAATAACAGTTACTTTTTCCTCCTTGTTGCTGTTATTTATGATCTCTAACCATTTATTTAAATATTTGGTTCTAATTTTTATTGTACTTTGCTTTTATCTTTTAAATTTTTAATTAATTAAAATGTTGAACAAATGTTTTACATTTCTCTAGGAATTTTTACTCCAGATCAACACTTGAGATTTTTGGAGTTTTATAAGAAACTTTGTACATTAGGTTTGCAGCAAGAAAATGGACACAATGAAAACCAGATTCCACCCCAAATCCTAGAGCAGGAGAAGAAATATACTTCAGTACGGAAGAACTGTGCTTATAACCTTCCGGTAATAAATTATATATTTGTGTTGATTAAACATTTTGATTATTACTTAAAATTATGTGAATAGATAGCATTAAAAATATTGCCATATTTGACACCTGCTGTTTAGCATTGTATCTGGTATATATAGTAGGTACCTAGTAAATATTGGTGTAATTTACATTGACTTCTATGTATAAACTAGAGGCCCAGTACATGAATTCGTGCACAGGTGGGGTCCTTCGGGGTGAGCTGCAAGGTTGGGGGCACGAGCTGAGGCCCAGCTCGCACCCCCACCCTCGCAGCCCCACAGCCCTGCCTGGCACCCTGCCTTAGCCTGGCGCCGCCCCCTCCCCTGCTCCACCATCCCACTGTGTCCCGCTCTTGTCGGGGCCCATCAGGGCCGGCAGCGCCTCCAGTGACGCCCACTGCCAGCACTGCCCACTGACAGTGCCGTATCACAGACGCCTGCCATGTTCCACGCCGCCCCCTGGTGGTCAGCGCACATCATAGCAAGTGGTCAAACTCCCAGTCGAACTCCCAATGAGGGGACAATTTGCATATTAGGCTTTTATTATATAGGATTAGAATTATATGCATACATTTGGATCTTCCAAATATGATTTCTAAGTAAATTATGATTCATAGGACATGATTTCAATTTAAGTAAAATGAATATTATGTATTGATGCATGCTTTTCTCTCCTTCCACCTCCACCAGGCCATGATTGTTTTTGTTGACCCTAAAAATTTCCAATTGGAACTCTATTCTACATTCTTTTGTCTTTGTCATGACCCTGAAGTACCCGTCAGATACACTATTGCCATTTGCTTTTATGAAGTAAGTCTGAAGAAGTGATACATTTGTTGTTAATTCTACCTATTAACTAGATGATTATTTGGTATTTTGTACACTTCTATTTATAGATGTATCAGAAAATATAAGCTCTATATTTTTTCAGTCTAGTCCTAAATCTTTTAAAAAATGTTCTCAATTATCTTCTTGAATGTTTATAAAATTCGTTTACAGAAATATTATATTTTTATCATTTGTTAATCCATTCATTCAATATATTTATATGAGCGCTTACTTTAGGCTAGACTGTCCCAACTCCTCGCATGCTGACTGAAGTCTCTGATGGAAAAGCCTTTATTTTTGCTCGCTTAGGCACTGTCTCTACCCTGTTTCGTGGGCCTGCAGTAGCACTTGCCTCTCTCAGAAGCTCTGAGCCGGGATGGATGCCCATAGACCCGAGATGCCCTGGTGGACCTGATGGCTGCTCTGAGGCTTCCCACCGTGCAGGGAGGCACCCTGGGCTCACTGGTGCTTGTGATAGCAAAGTTATGACTCTGATACACTCAGTTTCCTGCACGTCCATCCATAGGTTCATTTCTCACCCTCATACGTTCGCACACTGCAGCATGTTCTAGCAGACTATAAAGCTAGTCATGTATGCAACTAATTTTTCTAGAAATCTAATGTTATATTTATGTTTTAACCTAGTCTCATTTTAGAAGTACCTAACAGGGATGTAATTTTAAGAATTGTTATTACAACCTTTATATGTCTAGTAGAGTCAAATCTGAGAGACTTTATTCTACATTTTAGGTGTCTAAACTTCTGAATTCTGGAGTATATTTAATACATAAAGAACTAATAACATTATTACAAGATGAATCACTGGAGGTAATATCTTCTTACTTTTTGAGTTTTACTTGTTTTATGTTAAGTCTGAATGCATCAATGCCTTCCCCCTACTTCTTGGGAATTGCATGGCCTTTCAATCGACCAGCCCCAGAAGCTTGGAGTCCGTGTACCGTTGTAGCAGAGACTGAAAGTTGGGAAGGTCTTTTATAAAAATTAGGTTTTAAAATATATTTAGTTAAAATAATTATATATATGGTGTTCCCCCCAAAATGTATATGCTACTAAAAGCTGACAGCTCAATTCATGTTTCTTTCTTTTCAGATTTAAGCCATTGGAATTAATAATTATTCATAGTGTGTATACATTTTTTGGGGATGCCCTCTATATACATATATATTGGTTTGTTCAGGAAAATTTTGGAAATGCCAAAAAGTAGACAAACTTTTAAAAGAGTGAGTACCTTTAGTTCCAGTCACTATTAGTATTTTGTTAAATTTTTTCATTTTTTTCTATATAAAGGATTTTATTTTACACAATTGTAACCCTATGTTATATCACATTTTATATCTTTTTCTCTTAGCATTACTTGGGCAGTATACTTGTGAAGGCTTTGAAATACTTAATTTTGATGCGGTAGTTAATATATTCTATCCACCTAAATGATACTAGCTTGCTACAGTGCAACTCCACATCACCGGGGTTCCTTTTCAAACGTGTTTGAGCAGATTGGTGTGTAGCTGTCTCAGATCTAGACTGTTTAAACATATTAAGAGGCAGTATAGGTTAGTATAGTTTGATAGTGTGATAGTGATAGGTAGTTTGATCAAGGCAGTTGATCATGTCTCTAAGACCCTCCAGCAAGAAGAGGTAAGGCAAGTAAGAAAATAAAACCCTCCAAAATGTTGTTTGGTAAATAGCACTGTTTCTGTGTAGGAATTGACATGTGAAGTTAACTAATCTAAGATTAGAAAAACATTGTAATTGCCACAAGAATAATCAATATCTCTATTAAAAGGTACTAGATGCTCTTATAGATCATCTTCCAGAAATCCTGGAACTTATGTCTACGGGTGGAGAAAGCAGTATTCAAGAAAATAAGGTAATTCCCTATGTCAAAAAGTTTCTGAACGCTGTGAAGTACTATCTCTCTCTACAGAGTTGTGAGGAGTCAGTGAAAGGCTGTGTGGGAAACATTTAAGTAGCGCTTGACACATAGTAGGTGCTCAGTAAATGCCTGTTAATGCCTGTTGGAGTCTGAGCAGCTTGAATTTCCTCTACAATTCGTACACTACCATGGCTTTATTTATAGTCCTTTCAGTTTTTATTCACATTAATTATTATTCCAGGAATAACAACTTGTAACGACAAAGGAGTAGGAATTTAGAAAGTCAAAGTTGGCTGAGAGTGAAATAGAATAAACTTTACTTTAATTAGAAGGGTTGTGAGAGTCCCAGTCTCTATTTCAAAGTTTTGTTTCCAGCAACTAATAAATTTTATTCTTGGATATTTTTTAAGTATTTGATTTAATCAGATTATTATCTCCCTGTGACAACTGAGATGCCTCCGATGTTCTGAAATGAACAAGAGCATTGCCTTCCTCTGTGTTGTTAGCTGACCCATCTGATGGAATCCTGCAGTTGATTTATTTATCGCTGGATCTTTTGGTGTTTTCGTTTCAGTTGCCATCCCTGCCTGACTTGATTCCAGCACTCACGGCTGCTGAACAGCGAGCTGCAGCCTCTTTAAAATGGAGAACCCACGAGAAGCTGCTGCAGAAATATGCCTGTCTGCCACACATCATATCAAGTGACCAGATTTATTATCGTTTCTTACAAAGAATGTTCACAATCATGATGACAAATGTGAGCCCCACCCCTTTATCTTCTTTGGGATTCCTGGCAAGTTTTTTACATTCTTGAGACGGTGCAGCACCCAGTTCATTCCATTCTGCCAGAGGAGGGTCTCTTCCCAGTTGCTTCTCCACTAGTCTCCCTTGCTCATCTTCTGCCAGCGGGAGAGGAGTGAGCAGGCAAAGCCTTCACTTAGCCTGTTTGCATGCCCCCAGGGAGAGGGTAAATAGACTCATCTCAGCCTGGATGCAGTCTGTCTCAAGGGGAGGCTGAGGGAGCGGGCGGCCTCCACTGCAAGTGCCCCTTATGCTCTGAGGAGCACCTTTTATTGTCGCGGCCTCAGGGCCTGCTTCAACCCTGCCATTTTGCCAAGGCTCCCTCAGTCCCCTTAACATTAGCCTGGTTACTTTTTAAAAATAGTCCCTAGGAGTGGCCATGCAACAGGCAGAGCTTATACCAAAACATGGGTGCCCTTCCAGGGATAACTTTAAAATTTGAATCAGAAGCGGGGTGGGGGGGGGTGCAGCGGGCGGATAGTGAGAGAAAGTGGGGAGGGTTGTACGTAAACTTCCCCATTGAGTAAGTTGTCTGCCTTTTTCACAAGAATTCCAGCGGGGATTATTTAACCCACAGTTCACTGTCCAGTTTATATGACATCCTATACCATCTTTTGAAGTAAAAGAATTTCCATATAATGTATACATCTTAGAAACTGTTAAAAAAGTACTTTAGATTCTCATTGTTCTCAATAAAAGGGAGAGAATGAAATCTAGCAGCCATCTCAAAAACCCAAATTAGCTTTGGCTTCAAAGATTAAAAAGAAAAAAATGACATTGGTATCATTTACTAGTTAAGTTAAAAAATTCTAGGCATATGTTTCATGAACTAACACTTCTACAGGTTTATTTCATGTATCGAAGCAAAGCGTAGAGGATGAACGCACATTGTAGATAGAACAGCCGCGAGAGGTGATTTGATAACAATAATGTCCTTGTCAGAAGACCGGGCATGCGTGCACCACATTGGACTTCACATGAAATTGAGCAAAACTGACTATTTCACTTTTCTGAGTGCCTGCTCTGGGCCGGGCACTAAGAGTTGGGGATACAGGAGTGACCAAGACAGACAGAGTCCTGCTCTAATGGAGCTTGTGTTCTAAGGAGGGGGTGGTGAGGAGAGTGATAGATGATAAAATAAGTAAATATACCTACATGTACTGAAAAGTGCTATGAAGTTTGGTCTTATTTCAATTTAACTACTCAGTAGGCATGTTTGTATTTAGAAAACTAAGACTACATAATTATTCCATATTTTTAGCTTCTCTTACTAGGAAAGAGAAATGATTCATAACCATAGAGTTTGAACAAAATACTTTTAAGCCTCAGAGATTTGTTTTATTGTTTTCTTTTACAAGGAGGTAATTCCACACATAAAAAAAGATACATGATTATTACCGCACACTTTTCAGGACCAAAGAAGACACTCCTTCTGTTTTAGTATTCTCTGGAGAAAAGAAAAATGTACGTTTAGTTTTACATCTAATGGTCATAATATTATTCATTTATTTAACACTGTTCTGGGTGCTAGGAATACAATAGTGAATGGAAGAGACAAAGGACCTATTCTTGTGGAACCTTACATTTTATTGGAGACAGGCAATAAGCAAGCACACGCATGTATAGCACGTCAAGGATGAAAGTACAATAAGGAACTACAGAGCAAGCTTCAGGAAGAGTGAGGAGGGCGGCAGCCTGCTGTTGTGGACATAATGGCAGGAAAAAGCCCTCCGATCAAGAGTGCCTCGTGCAGAGGCTTGAGCACTAACGAGTGAGCATGTGGATGTGGAGGATCTAATGAAGGTCTAGCTATTGCCTCTGGTTGTTACATCTCTTAATCCAGAATAAATCCCCCCCCCCCCTGCCCGCCATTCCCTATTTGTTCATGATGTTGAATTTGGGAAGACTTAGTTGTCCTGTGGAATATTTCAATTCTGTGTTTGTTAGATTGCTTTTTCATAGGGTTAATTTGTTCATCTATTTTCATGTTTCTTGTAAACTGGAAGGTACGTGTAAGGGCTTGCTGAGTTTTAGGTTAAGCATTTTTGGCTTAACCTAAATATTTCATAAGTGCTACTGTTTACTTATATTGCATTGTATCTGGATGGTTGTCCCTATACGTGACCTAAGGGTGGCTGTGCAGGTGATAACAGCTCTGTTAGTCCACTTCAAAATTATGCTTTCTCCCTGTGATTGGCATTGTAATCTGAAGCTGACACCCAATTTCCCATCAGCCTTTTACCCATTAGTTTTTGCATCCATTGATAATTCTTTTTTTTTCCAAATTAAATCTTTATTGTTCAGATTATTACAGTTGTTCCTCTTCCCCCCCACCCCCCATAGCTCCCCTCCACCCGTTTCCACCACACCTTCTGCCCTTACCCACCCCCCCCCACTGTCCTCATCCATATCTGTACAATTTTTGTCCAGTTTCTTCCCGCACCCCCACACTCCTTTCCCCCTCCCAAGAATAGTCAGTCCATTCCCTTTCTATGCCCCTAATTCTATTATAGTCACCAGTTTATTCTGTTCATCAGATTATTTATTCATTTGATTTTTAGATTCACTTGTTGATAGATGTGTATTTGTTGTTCATAATTTATATCTTTACCTTTTTCTTCTTCTTCCTTTTCTTAAAGGATACCTTTCGGCATTTCATATAATACTGGTTTAGTGGTGATGAACTCCTTTAGCTTTTTATTATCTGTGAAGCTCTTTATCTGACCTTCAATTCTGAATGATAGCCTTGCTGGGTAAAGTAATCTTGGTTGTAGGTTCTTGGTATTCATCACTTTGAATATTTCTTGCCACTCCCTTCTGGCCTGCATAGTTTCTGTTGAGAAATCAGCTGACAGTCGTATGGGTACTCCCTTGTAGGTAACTGACTGCTTTTCTCTTGCTGCTTTTAAGATTCTCTCTTTGTCTTTTGCTCTTGGCATTTTTTAAAAAATATATTTTATTGATGTTTTACAGAGAGGAAGGGAGAGAGATAGAGAGTTAGAAACATCGATGAGAGAGAAACATTGATCAGCTGCCTCCTGCACATCTCCTACTGGGGATGTGCCCGCAACCCAGGTACATGCCCTTGACCGGAATCGAACCCGGGACCCTTCAGTCCGCAGGCCAATGCTCTATCCACCGAGCCAAACCGGTTTCGGCTGCTCTTGGCATTTTAATTATGATGTGTCTTGGTGTGGTCCTCTTTGGATTCCTTTTGTTTGGGGTTCTCTGCGCTTCCTGGACTTGGAAGTCTATTTCTTTCACCAGGTAGGGGAAGTTTTCTGTCATTATTTCTTCAAATAGGTTTTCAATATCTTGCTCTCTCTCTTCTTCTGGCACCCCTATAATTCGGATGTTGGTACACTTGAAGTTGTCCCAGAGGCTCCTTACGCTATCTTCATATTTTTGGATTCTTTTTTCTTTTTGTTTTTCCGGTTGGGTGTTTCTTGCTTCTTCGTATTTCAAATCTTTGACATGATTCTTGCAATCCTCTAGTCTGCTGTTGGAACTCTGTATAATATTCTTTATTTCAGTCAGTGTATGCTTAATTTCTAGTTGGTCCTTTTTCATAACCTCAAGGGTCTCACTAGATTTCTTGAGGGTCTCACTACATTTATCGGCGGTTTCTAGAACATTCTTGAAAAACCTTATAAGTGTGGTTTTGAACTCTATATCCAGTAGTTTGCTTTCCTCCATTTCTGTCATTTGTGACCTGTTTCTTTGTCTCCGCATTTTGGCTGCTTTCCTGTGTTGATAGAGTGGCTTTCTGTGCTAGGTGTCCTATAGGGCCCAGTGGCTCAGCCTCCCCAATCACCTGAGGTGGACACTCTTGGTGCACCCCTTTGTGGGCTTTGTGCACAGTCTTGTTGTAGTTAAGCCTTGATTGTAGTTGGTATCACTGGGAGGAATTGACCTCCAGGCCAATTGGCTATGAGAATCAGCTGTGTCTATGGTGGGAGAACTTCTGTGATGGAGATACCCTTCTGGGGCAAGACTTGCTTCAGTGGGGCTTTGGTGCTCACTGAGTCTGCCCCCTGAGTGTGTCCCTAATGGATCTGAGGAGTTGTAATCTGGATGGTCCCACTCTGACCACTGGGTACACTGGCACTTGGATCTCTGAGGAGGTTCTAATTTAGCCTCTGCCGGAGGCTACCCAGCAGGAGCTATGGAGAGATCTGCAGATTCCTCTTCTTTTTGGGGGGTTTGAAGGTGCCCAGATGAGGCCCAGCTGTGAAGCAATGCAAGCTGCTGTGGGGCCTTGGGCCTTCTTTTGGAAGTTCTGGGTATGTCTGACCCAGCTGCAGTTTGTTAGGTAATTTTCAGATTGCAAAGGGCCAGGCCTTTCATATGCAAAAGCCTCTGGGCACAGCTTGGGTGGGGCAGGGTCTCAGGGAATCAACAGGGCAGAGAAAACAGCTATGGCTGATCCTCAGTCCTACCCTAAGAGGCTCCTTGTCTCAGTGTCCCGGTAATCGCCGCAAGCACCTCTGTGAGAAAGCCGCCCTCAAGTTCCGACCGCTGCCAGACAGTCCAGTTTCTCCCCATATGAGTCTGGGTCCGCAGAGACTCACCTGGAACTGGAGTTCAGAGCAGTTGGGAGCTTGAGACTCCCTCCTGATTGAAAAAGACAACCGTGTCCTCAGTTGCCAGCCCTTTCCACATGCGCCTCCGTACCTCTGCACTTTACTTCCGCACCTCCTCTGAGTTTCAGTGTGCTTTTCTCTTTCCTTCTAGTTGTAGAATTTCCACTCAGCCAGCCTTCCTGTGGTTCTGGATGATGTCCGTTTTGTCTTTTAGTTGTATTTTTGAAGAGGTTTTGCGAGGCAGCAATTTCTGGTGTTTACCTATACCGCCATCTTTGTTTTCCTCTATTGATAATTCTTAACCTGAATCAATTATTTCATTAGAACTTGCAAAAGAGCGATTTTTAAAAATTCTATCATTTCTTCTACACTTTTAATGACATTCTTCTGTGAAGAGATGCTCTTCTCTATCCACTTGGGCTATCTGATCACCTGAAATACATTTCCTAGTGTAAAGACAGGATGGATTCTTATTCTTTCCCTCCATTGATTTGCAGAGCTAGCATTTGGGGCAGAAGCCACTTGCAGTGTTGACAAAGGAATTTTATTTTTGGTTTTGTCTCTTGTTTAGACTCATTTTTATATTAAATAATGTTTTAATCAGCTGCAGCCATTCTTTGTGTGCTCAAATTGTCCCAACATCTTCAAGCTGCCTTTTATGTGCTTTTGATATGATTGCATTTACCTTTAAATTCTGACTCCAACGATAATTTACCTCTTTTTTCTTTTCTTTTTTTTACCTTTTATAATATACTAGAGGCCCAGAGCACAAAATTCATGCACAGGGGAGGGAGGTCCCTCAGCCCAGCCTGCACCCTCTCCAATCCTGCACCCTCTCCAATCGGGACCCCTCGGGGGATGTCCAACTGCCTCTTGCAATCTGGGACTGTTGGCTCCTAACCACTGGCCTGCCTGCCTGCCTGATTGAACCTAACCTCTCTGCCTGCCTGTCTGATCGCCCCTAACTGCTCCTCTAACAGCCTGATGCCCCTAACCACCTCTGCCTCACCTCGCACCCGGGACCCAGGCTTCCATCCTTCAGCCGGTCGCAGGCACCCGGGACTCGGGTCAGCTTCGCTCGGGCTGGCTCCAGCCACAGGGGACCGTGGGCAGGCGGCTTCCCCTGGGCCACAGCCACAGGTGCTGGCTCCTGGGACTGTGGGGCGGCAGCTTGTTCCTCTCCCAGACTGCAGGCACAGCTGCTGGCGCCCGGGACCATGGGGCGGGCGGCTTGTCCCTCTCTGGGCCGCAGGTGCAGATGCAGTCACTGGTGCCCGGGACCATGTGGGCAGGCGGCTTATCCCTCTCCTGGGCTACAGGCGCAGCCACTGGCGCCTGGGACCATGGAGACTGTGGGGTGTATGGATTGTCCCTCTCCCGGGCCGCAGACACAGGTGCAGCTGCTGGACCCAGGACCATGGGGTGTGCAGCTTGTCCCTCTCCCAGGCTACAGGCGCTGGTGCCCGGGACTGCGGGGTAGACAGCTATCTCTCCCAGGCCACTTGTCCCTCACTCGGGCTGCAGCTGCAGGGCTCTGGTTCCCAGGACCACAGGGTGGGCGGCTTTTCCCTCTCCTGGGCCACAGGTGCAGCCGCTGGCGCCCAGGACCGTGGGCACCATGGGGCTTGCAGATTGTCCCTCTCCCGGGCCACAGGCACAGCCACTGGTGCCCGGGACCACAGTTCGGGCAGCTTGTCCCTCTCCTGGGCCGCAGCCTGGCTGGTCTCCATTCCTCTCTCATGAGCTCATTTGTCCCTGGCTGGTTCCCATTCCTCTCCCCAGTGTTGAGTGTCAGAGCCATTAAGGCGTGAGGGCGTGATGACTATTTGCATATTAGCTCATTATGTAGGATACTGTAAAGTACAAAATATCTGTATTTTCATGTAAGTAGTAAATATTCATTTGAAATTCTATTGTATACACAAAATGAAAGAAAAGAATAACATGCTTTTACTTAGTTCATGTATCTAAATTTTTTTTCAAATTTTGTGGTATTTCTGTTTATGTGTACTTCTTAAATTTACTGTTCTAATTTGTAGTGAACATTTCCTTTTTACATTCAATATATTAAAAACACCACACAGAATAGTATGTTATATAATGGAAAGAGTTTTATAAAATACTAGAGGCCTGGTGTACAGATTGGTACCCCATTGGGGTCCCTCAGCCTGGCCTGCACCCTCTTGCAATCTGGGATCCCTCAGGGGATGTCGGAGAGCTGGTTTCAGCCCAGTCCCTGCAGGCCAGGTCAAGAGACCCCATCGGTGCACGAATCTGTGCACCAGGCCTCTAGTATGCATGTAAGATCTTTGATTAATCTCTTCCCTCTCTACCCCCCTTCCTCCTTTCCCTCTGAGATTCATCAGTTTGTTCCATGTTTCCATACCTGTGCATTGACCGTCTGCCCCCTGATGGTCATAATGGCGGGCTGGTCACTTAGGCTTTTTTATATATATATATATATATATATATATATATATATATATATATATATATATATATATATATGATGAGATAGCAGGCAATATTCTCTCAGCAATGTAAAACTTTATTCTACTTGAATTTCAAAGCTCCCCATTATAATAATCTGAATCTTCAAAAATTGAATATTATAATGCTTACTAGAGGCCTAGTGCATGAATTCGTGCAAGGGTGGGGTCCAGCTGGCCTGCCACGATTGGGGCCAATTGGGCTGGGCTGGCCTGGGGGAGACCTTGGGCGGTTGGCCAGCTGGCCTGTCCCCTGATCGATCTCCTGGTCGAGGGGACAATGTGCATATTAGCCTTCTATTATATAGGACTAGAGGCCCGGTGCACAAAAATTTGTGCATTCAGGGGGGTCCCTCAGCCTGGCCTGTGCCCTCTCGCAGTCTGGGACCCTTGGGGGATGACCACCTGCTGGTTTAGGCCCACTCCCTGGGGAATTGGGCCTAAGCTGGCAGTCAGACATCACTCTGGCAGCCCGGGAGCCCTCAGGGGATGTCCACTTGCCAGTGGGGAGCAGGCCTAAGCTGCAGTTGGACATCTTTAGCACTGCTGAGGAGGCGGGAGAGGCTCCTACCACCACCGCTGTACTGGCAGCTGTCAGCCTGGCTTGTGGCTGAGCAGAGCTCCCGCTGTGGGAGCGCACTGACCACCAAGGGGAAGCTCCTGCATTGAGCGTCTGCCCCCTGGTGGTCAGTGTGTGTCATAGTAACCAGTCATTCCCAATCTTTCTGCTGTTAGGGTCAGTTTGCATATTACCTTTTTATTATATAGGATATGTAAGCCAAGATCGTGAACGTGAACTTATACTGGACACAATACAGGGTGGGCAAAAGTAGGTTTACAGTTGTGAGTATGCAAAACAGAGTTTATTCTTGTATTATTATGTATTAATTATTGTATTATTTTTCCATATGAACAACTGTAAAACTACTTTTGCCCCACCCTTTATATCTGGTTAAGAAATTTTTCTCTAACAAGTATCTTGAACCCAAACCTGATATAGGTGGATGGTTGAATTTATTTAGAATTGAGGTTGTTTCCAGTGGTGTGACAAATTCAAAGGACAACAGCATTTAGTACCCTGTAAGAGTGACATGGTGTCCTTTGGATTCTAAGCTTTATCTGTGTCATGGACCAGGGATCTCAATCAATGGCATGGAGGTTGAAGAGCCAGAAGTGAGCCAGAAGGATTGAAGAACATACCTGATCATGGGGAATCTCTAAATTTATATTTTAGAAGTGGCACATTTTTAGTGATGTACCTGAGGCAGGGAATGTTCTAGCTAAAGTTTGTTGAATAAACGAGTGTCAGGTCCAGGGAATGACTAAGAGAATGTATTTGGGGAGATTGTCACTTATGATGAAGTGGCAAGAAAATGACAGTTAAATATGAATTAAATCTGGATGATATGGAAATGATCGTGCCAAATTAAATTAACTTTGTAATGTGATGTATTAGTTGATTTGCCTGAATGATAGTAACATTAAATTATGAAGACACATCAGAGGGATATGAGTACAGTGATTTGAGAAGCAGATTACACTGCTCTTTTAATAACTTAAAATTGATTTGTGGGGCCAACTTATTCAGCATATATACTAATAGACTAGTTTAATTGTCTTTCTTCTTTCTTTAAGAAAGTCTTACCTGTCCAAAAGGCAGCTTCACGAACTTTATGCATTTTTCTACGTTATAATCGTAAACAAGAACAGAGACTTGAGGTCATTCAAAAATTAATTGAACGTGAGTAATCATTGTCTATTATTTTGAAAAAAGGTAAACAAAGTAATTGGTCTTAATTATCTCTGACTTATGTATCATTTTGGCATGAGTAGTTAGGCTGATGTTGGTAATACCTAGAGTGTTTGTGTTTGAGTCTTACAAGTAATTTTTAGTTTGTTTTAGAAATTTATATGACAGGATCAGAGCTGTGATGAATGAAAGTAATAATTATTCTGGGCCTTTTTGTGTGTGTGAATTTCTGCAGTCAAGAACTTAAAATATGTATACTTTTGTTGAAAGCCTAGTTTCTCCCCTAATGAAAAATAATTTGAAACTAAAATATAAAAAGAATATCCATGAATCTAAGCATTTATCTTTCTATTTTCAATATTAACAGTGAGGTGTTGTTTTTTTTTAATAGAGTTGAATAAATGTGAATCTGTGAGTCTAGGTGGCTTATAATGTGTTAAAAATTAAGTCAATTAACAAATGTAAATTTATTTTAATTTGCTGAGGGCCAAAATCAAGACAAAAACCTTTAGTGCAGTGGTTCTCAGCCTGTGGGTTGAGACCCCTTTGGGGGTCGAATGACCCTTTCACAGGGGTCGCCTAAGACCATCGGAAAACACATATATAATTACATATTGTTTTTGTGATTAATCACTATGCTTCAATTATATTCAATTTGTAACAATGAAATTGGGGGTCACCACAACATGAGGAACTGTATTAAAGGGTCTCGGCATTAGGAAGGTGGAGAACCACTACTTTAGTGGAAGTGTTAATTCTAAAAATAGCGGCCTACATCTGTATCTACTTAGCAAATTTGTTAATTATTGTATACTTGCTTTGATAATCATGTTTTTAAGCTTTTATTAAACTGTTGTCCAGTATAGGCAGGCAAAGAGATTTTCTGGTTATTGGAGTTTACCATTTTAAGTATAGATTGCCTCTTTTCAAAACGTTAGAGTACATAAAATTTCATTTATGGAAAGTTACGTTTAGTATACTTTAATGTTTCATTTTTTAGTCTATTTTAATTATTTTTACTTTTCATTGGGTAGGACCTTACATTTAAAATGTTTTATTGATTTATTTTTATTGATTGACTTTAGAGCGAGAGAGAAGAAAAGAGAAACATAAATTTGTTATCCCACTTATTTACATATTCATTGGTTGATTCTTATATGTGCCCTGACTGGGGGTCAAACCCACAGCCTTGGTGTATGGGCACCATGCTCTCACCCATGAGCTACCTGGCCAGGGCTAAAAATTTTTATTTTAAAAGAAGATTCTATTTTGGTTTTAACTATTAAAAATGTTGCCTTTGAACATTTATATAATAAGGGAGAAAATTATTCTTTTAATTTGATCCGAATTATTTTAATTCTGTAATTTAATAATATTATATTTACATATGACTATTCAATTCAAAGCATTTTTAAGGAAACAAGAAAGAAAACAGTTAACTTGGTTGCTGAAAGGTTTTGAAGTTATACATATCTGCGTTTGAATTCTAGCTCTGCACTTAACCTGCTCTGCGACTGTAATGTCTTTGAACCTCAGTATCTTTATCTTTTAGGAGGGATAATTATGTGCTTATCCCATTGGATTGTTTTCCAGGATTGAAGGAGATAATATGTTTAAAGCACTTAGCACATAGTGGGTGATCAAATAGTAGATGTAGTCATTCAATATTTACTAAATGCTCATGGGATCGAATGCAATGTTTAATGGATTTTTTTCTGTTTTTTGAGGTATTATTAACTTGGGGGGGTCTACAAACCTGGGGTATATAATATGATTTTTTTCCTCTTATCTCTTGCATTTGCTAAATAAATTGTGGGTTTAAAGAAACGTGCCATGGATTTTGTGTCTGATTCTGTCATGTATTTTCATGTAGGAAAAATTAAACTTATGTTAATTTTTTGATTTTGTTTTTAGAACTGGGCCAAGGAAAAAGTTATTGGAATAGACTTCGATTTTTGGATACCTGTGAATTTATTATAGAGCTCTTTTCCAAATCATTTTTCTGTAAATATTTCTTTCTACCTGCTATTGAACTGACACATGATCCAGTAGCAAATGTGAGGTATGGTTATCAATCCAAGAAAATATTTAAAAAATGTATTTTTAATGTATCTACTATAATGAATATATGCAAAATGTTGTTTTAGTCAATTAAAAATTCAAGTAAAGAATTGTATTAGCTTTGGAATTCATAGTGAACAGGGGAGGGCTGCTGTGAAGTCTTTTTCTTGCCTTTCCAATGTTCAGCTGTCTTGCATTTTTGAAACCCAATAGATGTTATTTGCAGTTGGTTAACTGTTTGATTAGAGAGAACAGGACTGGGAATGGCTTGCTTGGAAATTGAAAAAAGTAATAGATATATTTTGCCTTTTTTCCCCCTCCCAAAATAAGCATATTATTTCTTTCTTTTAATTGTGGTAAAATACGTAACATAAAATTTACCATTTTTACCATTTTTAAGTGAATAGTCCAGTGGCATTTCATACACGCATACTCTTCCAGTTATTTGTACAGTGCATAATGAGTTGAAGAGAACTGTAGCCCGTTAGCCCTTAGATATCTGTGTTTTATGTGCCCTATCTCTGTTCTGAACTTGAGGACCTCAGGTCTGTAGGGGAGAGACACAAAGTCAGGTGGCCAAGATTTCCCTGAACAGAAGGACTCCTGAACTCCCTGCTGGGTTTTCACATGCTACCCACTTAGTCTATGCTGTGTGACATGTGCATCTTTTATAATGAACTCACATGAATTGTAGGCAATATTATAATACTAACAGGAAGAATTGTCAAGGCAATAAACATGGAGTTGCTGTTGAGAGAAAATATACCAAGAAGAATTGCTAAAAGATGTTGAAAAGTTCAACCTGAGAATGTTGAGATCGTTGTTTAAGGGGAACATCTCTAGAGATTGGTTTCGTTTTGAATTTTTGTGTGAGGACACACAGAAAGCACTGTTGCATCGGCTTCAGTAGTTTGTGCATCTCCTTTCTGCTATGTAAGTGAGAGGTGCGGTTTCCTTAGAGTAAATTTAAAGAACTGTTGATAATTCTTTAGAATTTAGCTCTTGCTAAAGAAGTAATGGATCTGACCATATTATTAACATTTTGAAAATTGAAGTTGTGATTCTAGAAAAGTGGCTTTCAATGAGATGAACTATCACCAAGAAGTTGACAAAAATTATGTGAAAGGAAATGGAATCATCTCTCTCTGGGCAATGGGACTAATCATATAGCATTGGCGCTAAGGGAAAGCAACCTGCCAATGCAAAAGCCAAGTGCAGATTAGTTGACTATTGCTCTATGAATGGTGATGATATTTGTGGGTAAGAGCTCACTGAATAGCAGGAAGTCTTGGTTCCCACTTCCTGTCTAGGTGGCTGCCAGCCCCTCAAATGGGTCCAGCACCACCTTGTACTAACTGGCTTTGGGTACAAAAGCCTTTGCCCAGTGCTTTAGAGATTGCAGATGGAATAGGAGCCATCACAGGCAAGGGTGGTAGGTCATGCAGGTTAGGAGGAGAGTTTCTGGAGCCACTGCCTAAGCTGATACCCAGCCCTGTACTGGCTGTGTGTCTTTGGGCAAGTTACAAAACCTCCCTGTGCATCCATTTCCTTAGTACCTACTTCATAGGGTGTTCTGAGGAATACAGCAGAGATAATGTACATAAAGAATTTAGTTTACCAGAAAGGTGTTGTCCCTAATCTCAAAGTCTTCATAAAGTCCCCCCATAAATATCATGGGCCCAGGATTCTCATAGAGATAAATCATTACTGTAGTTTGTATAACTTCTGCTGAATAAATGTTTTCTAGACCTGACTTGGGCTATAAAGAATGAAGTGTGCATATACTGTATTTTATTTTTACCATTAAGTGGGTGTTTAAAATTTAAATTCACTGAGTCATTATCAAGGCTGGTAAAATATTATTGGTATTCAAAGAAGCCTTCTCCTGAGCTATGAGAAGTGAGAAAAAACCTCTTTGGGGGACTGAGACCCCTTATTGAATAATGCATCACAAGACTTAACAGCATGCCTGGTGAGCTCTGAATGAGATGGCTGTCGACAGAGCTGGAAACGCTAGAGGAGGAGCGTTACTCTTTTTGGTCGAATAAAGAACAAACTTTGTTGTATGAGAAGAATCCTTAACTGAGGGCTCAGCTGACAAAGCATCCTGAAATCTCTAGGCATGGGACTTAGCTGTCACAAGGCTCGGCACAGAAATAAAAATAATGTCTGGAGAGCACTCAGCTGACTAAATGAAAACAGCAGCCATAGAACAGGCAGCTGCCCGGCATCCCTCTCTAAGCCCAGCCCACAGAGCTTGAGCCCAGCCAAGCAGAGCTTCCTCTGAGCTGCCTCCTCCCAGGCAGGTGTTCTGCACTTTCCTGCATGTCCTCTCACCTCTTGGCGCTCTTCAGTCTGCTCGTTGCTTCCTATCAGCCTGATCTAGACTGACTGTGCCCTAGACATTACCCTTTTATCTCGTCTACTCATCCATATGCTGAAGATTCCTGATTGTCTCTCCAACATGGACACCTGCCCTGAACAGAAGACTTACTGAATCAACTGCCCACTTAACATGTCCACTGAGTATCTAATAGGCACCTCTGACTTAATGTGTCTCAAAGTAAACGCCCATCTTGCTCCTGAGGTCTTCTCCATCCCAGTAAATAACCATGTCATCTTTCCAATAGCTCAGGTCAAAACCTTCACTCCTTTTGGTCATTCCACCGCCAAGCCCTCAGCACATCCTGCTGCTTGCACAATGTGTTCAGAACCCAGCACTTCTCACCACCTGACTGCCATCGTCTGGTTCAGGCACCGTCGTTCTTATTTGAATTGCTGAAAGGGCCTTCCCTGTGGTTTCCTTTCTCCTGTCCTTGGCCATCAGAAGTCTAACTCCGCACAATAGACAGACGATACTTTCAAAACCTCAATCAGCTCTGGTTGGTTTGGCTCAGTGGATAGAGCGTCGACCTGTGGACTGAGGGGTCCTGGGTTCGATTCCAGTCGGGGGCGTATGCCCGGGTTGCGGGCTTGATCCCCAGTGGGGGATGTGCAGGAGGCAGCCAATCAATGATTCTCTCTCATCGATGTTTCTGTCTCTCTCTCTCTACCTCTCCCTCTCTGAAATCAAAAATATAACAAACAAACAAAACCCCTAAGTCAGACAATTTAACTCCTCTGCTCAAACCTTCCCTGGCTTCTCATTGCACTTAAAAGCCAGTCTCGGAACAGTGGCCTGCAAGGCCCTGGATGAGCTGGCCTCCTATTGCTGCTCAAAGATCTGCTAATCTCATCTTTGCCCCATTCTGTCCTCTCATCCCATTTGCCAATTTGGGCCAATTTGTTAATTTGGGACAGCACCTTGGCAAGCTCCCCCTACAGGACATTTTCTCTTACTGCAGCTACTGCCTATAATGTTCAGGTATTCATGTGACTTATTCCCTCATTGATTTATTTTTTTTAGGTCTTTGCTTAAATGTCATCTTTTCAGTGAAACCTTCACTGAAACCCTCCCTGACCACCTGTTTTAAAATTGTAACTTCCCTCCTCTGGTTCTCCTCTGTCTTCTATCCCATGTAATTTTTCTCTACAGCACCTACCACTATCTAACATTTTACTTTGTTTATCCTCCCTCCCTCCCCTCATGCTAGCATTTAAGCTCCGTGACACCACAGGATTTGCTGCTCTTATTCACCATTGTGTCGCAGCCCCCAGAATAATGAACGCTCGACTCATTCTAGGCACTCCATGAGCATTTGTTGCATAATAAATGAACTCAGGCTACCTACAACTTGGGTTTTTCTTTCAGTTTTATGTCACTATTACTATACAGTTATTAAATTTAAGTTATAAATTTACACACAAGTAAATAGTATTTAATTTATTATAGAATGAAACTTTGCTACTTGTTGCCCAAAGTGAAATCTACTCTGAAGATCCCTGAAGACAAACATCTACTTCAACAGTTAGAAATGTGCGTGAGAAAACTTCTATGTCAAGAAAAAGATAAAGATGTTCTGGCTATTGTAAAAAGAGTAAGTCTCATGTTGGCCACAACATTTGTATTTCTTGCATTAAGACAGTCTTTATTAGCCCTGGCTGGTGTGGCTCAGTTAGCTGGGTATTGTCCCGTGTACCGACGGGTTGTCAGTTTGATTCCCGGTCAGGGCACATGCCCAGGGTGGGCTCAAATCCTGGTAGGGGGTGTGTAGGAAGCACTGATTGATGTTTTGATCTCACATCACTGTTTCTCCCTCTCCCTTTCTCTCACTTTTAAAATCAATAATCTATTAAAAAAAAGGATAATCTTAATTATATCTTCACTGTTTTAGCTTGATGGGATGGCACTATGTTAAAATCTTTATATCCTTGCTAGTGTACTAAGAATTAGAAACTGATTTGGTTGATGTGTGCTACAATTGGATATGAAAGTCAGCACTCATTAGATATTATTAGTAAAGGGTGTCCCAAAATTCACGCAAGAAGTAACTTTGATAGGAAACACAGGTTTATAATTAAAAATTGTAAATTTTTTATTGATTCATAAAGTATACAGTATAGGGTTATGTATGGAATAGCATATCGGGTAAATGGCCTCCACGGCTCTGCTGGCACATACGCACTCTTTTGTTGAAATTTTCCCTGACCGTTTTGCATAAATGTGGCTGAATTTTGATGAGGCTCATTCTCATCTTGATGGCTTGGTTAATCGACAAAATTGTCGCATTTGGGGTTCAGAAAATCCACGAGTGATTGTTGAGAAACAAATGCATCCACAACGTGTCACTGTTTGGTGCGGATTTTGGGCTGGAGGCATCATCGGACCATTCTCCTTCGAAAATGCGGCTGCTCAGGCAGTAACAGTTAATGGTGTTCGCTATCGCGACATGATAATCCAGTTTTTATGTATGCTATTCCATACATAACCCTATACTGTATACTTTATGAATCAATAAAAAATTTACAATTTTTAATTATAAACCTGTGTTTTCTATCAAAATTACTTCTTGCGTGAATTTTGGGACACCCTTTAGTAATATAAGCTCCACAGGAGAGAGCTTGGCACGTTTTGGGTGCTCAATAAATGCTGTTTAACTAGTAATGAATACTTCATTCACCAGACTTTATTTACAAGCAATTATAATCTGGGAAAGCTTTGTTGGTAAAATGGAAAAGGCACATTTGATAGACATTTCGCCATGGAGGGCCCTCTGCAGTAATTCAGTGTGTGTGACTTTACGGAAGGTCTAGACCTAGCGATATTAAGTGTCTGCTTAAGATCATATTAGTAAGTGACAGAAATAGGACTAGAGCATAGATCTCTTACTCCCAAGAGCACCCTTTTTTCAATAAAGTAACATTGTGTCTTACGGTTTTTGTTTTGTTTTAGTATGTGATCTTACTATAGGGATTGTTTGGGAATGTTGGAACACTAAAACAGTCAGAATTTCAATTTGTGAAGTCAAACCTTAACCCTTTGAGTGCCAACCAATATCCTAGGAACTATGCTAAAATTGCCAAGGCATTTTTGCTGATTTTACAGCAGTTTAGGAAAAAAATTATGAATCGCAAGTAAATGAAGTTACATATTCAAAAATCACTACAAACATTTGGCATCATAAGTAATCTGCACTTAGGTGCCATCTGTCAATAAAGAGTGAACTACTAGCATCTAATAGTGACACTGCAGGAGGAGCGTGATCGCGCTCCCCAGCACTCTAAGGGTTATCATCATACTTTAGTCTTCAATAACTCTTGATATATAACTAATGCTAATCCTATATAATAAAAGCCTAATATGTTAAGTGTCTGACCTTTTGCTCAACCGTTCAACCAGTCGCTATGACACACACTGACCATCAGATGCTCCAGCCGGTAGGTTAGCTTGCTGCTGGGGTCCGGCCATTCGGGACTGGGCAAGATGGGCCGGACATGTCCTGGAGCCCTCCTGTGGTCCCTCCCCAGCCCCAGTCTTGCACCGGTGGGGTCCTTTGGCATGGCCTGCACCCTATCACAATCCGGGACCTCTCGGGGGATGTCGGAGAGCTGGTTTCAGCCCAGTCCCCACAGGCCAGGCCAAGGGACCCCACCAGTGCATGAATCCGTGTACCAGGCCTCTAGTGTTTTTATAAGATTAAGTCAAATTAAAGTGATTGCTTTTTGCCCTAGCTGGTTTGGTTCTGGATAGAGCTTCGGCCCAGGACTGAAGGGTCATGGGTTCAATTCTGGTCAAGGGCACATACCTCGGTCAATCCATGTGTCTCTGTCGCATCAATGTTTCTCTCTGTCTCTCCCTTTCCTTCCTCTTGCTCTAAAAAATCAATGGAAAAATAGCCTCGGGTGAGGATTAACAACAAGAAAACAGTGGTTGCTTTTATGAATCTGAATGTGAACTTCAGGACACATAGTTTTTGAGAATTTATTTGTAGTGAGAGAAATTAATTTATTAATATCTTAAATAATGGCATTGATTTGAGAAAAAGAAGAATTCTTTGTTTGTGATTTTTTTTCCCTAGAAATAATTTCCAGTGTCACATGAGGAACTTTTTAATAAAGTGACTTGATAACTTAGTATTAATTAGTATAATTTTATTTTACTGAGATGTGAATTCCTCTTCATCAACTGAAATAACCAGAAATAGCCAGCACCTGGACATGCATCTAAATTTAAACACACACACACTTACACTTGTTTCTATCAGATATTTCTGACCTTGCTATTTAATTACAGAAGTTTAGGCAATGAAGTTAACATGCCAAAATAGTACATGAGAGGGTTAGCTGCTTTTCTGAAAGAATCTGTTAGCTTAAGATAATATAAGTAAACCCCATAAATAGGTACAGAAATGATATAATTAAATCAATGGATTATTCTGGAATACTTCTCTTATTTTGAGTATGAAGTCAATCTTTCCCATCAAAATTCTGTAGTACAATGTTATCATACTGAGGTGTTGGTATGGGAACCTTTGAGAGAAGCTACACAAAGCTTCCGGATAAACATGGAATAGCTGACTCTCGTCAGTTTTTTAAGATGGGAAATAACTTTATTTAAAAGATATTTCATGGGATAAATTTCCAAATTTTTATAAATTTCAGCATAAAAATAAAATTTTAAATATATGTTTGCAACGAATAGCATTGGCTTATGAATGTGTAGATGTACTTTATTTTGGCCATTAGAGAGAAGTACTCTACTCTGTCAGAGACAGAGCCGTGGGGTGGATGGATCATTGTTAGATTGAAACAATTGGTGTCAGACTAATATATTCTGAAAGACAAATATTCCATTGAGAGAATGCTTTCAGAATAAAGTCTTTTCTATTGGTTAGAGGGTCATATTGATAAAAAGTTTATGTGGGAAGGAAAGGAATTAAGAATTTTAAGCCAAAGGATAGATTACTTCATATATATTTAGCTAAAAGGTTTTTATAAAGTTCAGAAATTATACTGTATTTCTGAAAATTCAGAAGAGTGGCACTGAGAATTATTAGAAATTAGTTAAATTGCATATGTTTAGTATTTAAAATATTCCTCTAGACTTGCTCTTCTTTTATTTTTTCAAAAAAATATTTTTATTGATTTCAGAGAGGAAGGGAGAGGGAAAAGGAGAGATAGAAACATCAATGATGAGAGAGAATCGTTGATTGACTGCCTCCTACACACCCCACACTGGGGAATCGATCCTGAAACCCTGGCATCTGCCCTGACCAGGAATTGAACTGTGACCTCCTGGTTTATAGGTCGGCACTCAACCACTGAACCACACCGGCCAGGCGTAGACTTGCTCTCCTTAAAGTAAAAAACTTTAGAAGTTTAAATAGAGCCTGGCATTAAAAATATAGAGATTGATGAAAAATAAAAAATACAATGTAGAATTGGGAAGAACTTTAAAAGGTTTCTAACTTAACCTTATACATAGTGTAGAAGTCTCCTATTTGAAACCCCCTCTGGAAAGAGTCTTTTTGTGAAATGATGGTTGATTTTATTATTGTTGAATATTTTAAAAACTTTCTTTACAGACTGTGTTAGAGTTGGACAGAATGGAAATGTCTATGGATGCTGTAAGTATACTCTGTTGCTTTTATTCTTAAAAGTTGACATACACTCATCATTAATGTTCCACAGTTTCATTTTAAACTTAAACTTAGTTTCAGAACAAGTTTTATGAGAAAGATTTGTTGGATCAAGAGAAAGAAAGAGAGGAACTGCTTCTTTTGGAAATGGTATGTTATTTTCACATGCACACACACGTATTTTTTTCTGACCAATATTAAATATGCTTTGTTATTAAACCTATTAAATAATTTCTTTCAATTTTACACTACTCTTTTTCTTCCTAAATCACTAAAAAGTCCTGATCTTTTTTTTTTTTTTTATCCTCACTGGAGGATATTTTTTCCATTGATTACTAGAGAGAGAGAGTGGAAGTAAGGGAGGAGGGGAGAAAGAGAGAAACATCAACATGAGAGAGACACATTGATTAGTTGCCTCTGGCATTTGCCCCTACCAGGGCCAGGGAACCTGCAACCACAACTGAGGTATGTGCCCTTGACTGGAAGTTGAACCCACAACCCTTTGGTCTGTGGGCTGACGCTCTAACCACTGAGCAACCAGCCAGGGCAAGAGTCCTGATCTTTTGATATCTGTTATTTTATGAACTATAAGGAAAATGATATTTGAAAGGCTTTAAAAACTATTTTATTTAAGTATTATTGACATACAATTAACTGCATATATTTTAGGTGTACGATTTGAGGAATTTTAACATGGGCATATCTATGAAACCATCACCACAATCAAAGCACCAAACATTTTCATTCCCTTAAAGGTTTCTGCATGGCCCTTTATGATTCATATCTTTTACTCCAGACCTCAGAAAGCATTACTCTAGTTTCTGTCACTACAAATTAGTTTGCAACGAGAATTTATATAAATTTAATAATATGTATGTGATTTTTTTGGTCATGCTTTTTCCATCATCATAATTTATTTTGATATGAAGTTTAGGATCAGTTTGTTCATTTCTATAAAAAGCCTGCTAGAATTTTTGTGAGGATTGTGTTAGGATTGATCTACAGATCAATTTGGAGAATTGCCATCTTAACATGAGTCTTCCTAATTCATGTACTATGTCTACCCCTCCATTTATTTAGCCTCCTTTACTTTTTTTAAGTTTTATTTTATTGTTTAAAGTATTACATATAGTATTATAAATGTCGCCTTTTCCCCCATTGACCTCCCCGCCCCCCCTCCCCCCGCCACCCCCAATCCCTAGCCTCCTGTACTTTTTCTCATAGCAGGGGTCCTCAAACTACGGCCCTCGGACCACATGCAAATACAAATATTGTATTTGTTCCCGTTTTGTTTTTTTACTTCAAAATAAGATATGTGCAGTGAGCATAGGAATTTGTTCATAGTTTTTTTTAAAACTATAGTCCGGCCCTCCAACGGTCTGAGGGACAGTGAACTGGCCCCCGTTTAAAAAGTTTGAGGACCCCTGTCTCATAGTGTTAAGTGTAGCATTCAAGGAAGTCTTTTGTTAGATTATTTCTAAGTATATTATGTTTTTGGTATCATTATAAATGGAATTAAAAATTTTAATTTCACTTTCTAGTTCAGGATTAAGACTAAGAGAGCTCTAATATTTTTTAGGACTGAATCATTTATGCCTAAGAGAAAAATCAGGCAATAGAAAAAGACCCATAGATGATCCTGATACTGGAGTTAGCAGACAAGGACTTCAGGATAACTATGATTACTATGATCAAGATAATAGAGGAAAAGATAGAGAACATAGATAACACTACTGTTGGCAGATAACTCTTAATGATATTTTATTTTTCAGTTTTATATTTTTTATTTTCAGTTTTAGAATTTTCATTTGGTTCTTTTCATGCAGTCCAATTCTATATGGAGATTTTTTTGTTGTTGTTAATCCTCAACCGTGGATTTTTTTTTCTCATTAATTTTTAAACAGTGGAAGGGAGGGAGGGAGGGAGGGGAGAGAGGCGAGAAAGGGATGGAGGAGAGAGAGAGAGAGAGACAGAGAGACAGACAGACAGACACAGACAGACAGACATGATGTGAGAAAGACACATTGCTTGGTTGCCTCCCTCACATGCCCTGAATGAGGCTGAGTATTGAACCTGCAACCCAGGTATGTGCCCTTGACCAGGAATTGAACCCACAACCCTTCGGTGTGTGGTGGACTTTCCAAACACTAAGCCACACCAGCCAGGGCTGTGTGGACATTTTTATCTTGTCTTTTTTCTTACCTTTTTCATTATTTCACAGGTGTACAGGAAAAGAATGTGTGTTCTCCAGTTGTTGAGTGTGGTGTTCTATATATATAGTTTGTTCAGAACTTGACATGCTTGTTGATTTTCTTGCCTACTTATTCTATTGGGATAAGGGACTCGAGTTTTGGTAATGTTTTATATCCTGATCTGTGAGCTGGTGTGGCTATATAGGTATGTTCATTTTGGGAAAATTTATTGAGCTGTACTCTTATAATTTGTGTACTTTATCTATGTATATTATATTTCAATAAGACATCTTTTAACATGTCCCAAAGACCATTTCCTTTCTTCTCAGTCTTTTTAAAGAAAAACATTTTGCTCTGCCAGGGTGGCTCAGTGGTTGAGCATCAGCCCATGAACCACAAAGTCACTGGTTCGATTCCCGGTCAGGGCACATGCCTGAGTTGCGGGCTTGGGGTGTGCAGGAGGCAGCCAGCCAATTGATGTTTCTATCTCTCTATCACTCTCCCTTCTCCTTTCTCTAAAATAAATAAAAACATATTTGAAAAAAAACCAAAAAGCACTATTTTGCTATTTACCAATCAGAAATGGAAATGACTAATAGTAACAAATATTTTGCTAATGAGAATCAGTAAATACATCTTAGAAAATAAAGGCTCATTCCCATAATGTTACTAAACTCCTTGTTTTAGCTTAACAAGTCCCCAAAAGCACAATTCTGGAGATGTAAGAAAACACACAAAACACAAATCTGAAAGAAACTGGAGACACTAATTTGGGAAAAAAATTACTTTTTAAAGGAATTTTTATAAACAATATTTGTATGTCTGGAACTTAGAGTAATTTCTCATTAGAACATTTTCTAAATCTATGCTTACCTTTAATGCTCAGATACTATTTTAATAATAGGAACAATTAGAGAAAGAGAAGCAACAAGAGGGAAGGCCCGTGAATGAAAAAACCTTTGAAAAGAAACGTAAGTTGTTTTCTTATGTCTTCATCACTAAATCACACGATTAATGTTTCATCCTGGCATTCTGAAAGGCCATGTTGAGTGACTAATTTTATATGGAAAATTGCTTTTAATTTTAAAAGTAGTTTTAAAAAACTGGCTGCTTAATGTTGTATGGATGTTAAGAATAAATGAATAAGTGATGGGGATCAGTGTGGAGCTTCAGATCCTTCAAAGGAAAGTGATAGCAGCAATAAGAATGTGAAATTAATCACTGAATAACCAAGATCGAAATGTGTAAATATGCAGAGTAAGACTATGTGGGAAAGAATGCTGCTTAGCAAGGGATAGTGTTTCATTTTTTCTGTGTTGTCTGTATGTTTGTGGAGATTAATAAGAACCCAGAGGGCATGACAGCACTCAAAGCAGAGTTTATTTTAGGCAGAGACATCAAGACACCAACAGCTCTGCCCAAGAGCATCCCCATTGCTGTTCCTGGGCCCTCTCCCAGCGCCCCGTCAACAAGTAAGAGACAGCCTCTTATGCCTCCTGTTTCCTTTTATAAACAGTAATTACAGGGCAAGTCCTCTCTTAGATGAGATACATTGTGCTAAAGCACCGTTTTCCTGTTAGTGTTTGTTTTGGTAGTGCTTATTGGACAGTTGGGATAAAGATAGCCCAATAGCTCAAACTAAGGAAAGGAAGCTAGCCCATCTGTGTTTACTGAAAACGGTGGGAGTGGGAGAGGGAACGGGCGTGGAGCATCTAAAGGTGAAGTGAACAATTACTTTTTCCTCCTGCTTGTTACTCTAGGCAAAGAAATCAAGAAATCCAAATTGATTCGAAGCCAGTCTATTAATAATCAAGCTTTTCATGCAAAATATGGCAACTTAGACAAGTGTGCTAGGTATGATCTGTCAGTTCTTCATGTTTGAATTTTTATTTTATAGTCATATCTTATTATATGTGAAATATTTACATTACTATAAAAATTAGCACTAATTTTGAGTTTTCTATAGGTAAATAATTTTTTTCTCCTGTAAAGACTGTTAAAAAAAATAGTAGTCTACCAATTTGCATTAAAATATGTACTGGTATTCTAGGAAGACTACAGCCATGACAATATATAATGCCTTGCCCTGGCCAGTTAGTTCAGTGGTTAGCATCAGTCTACGCACTGAAGGGTTGAGGGTTCAATTCCTGGTCAAGGGCACATAATTATTGTGAGGCATGGAATAGAAAGAATAAATGAGAAATAGAAGTAACAAGCATGTTTCATAGGAAATAGGGGGAAGCATTTAAAAAAAGATTTAAAAAGACCAAACGCTGGATGAATGGGATTGAAATAAACATGTTCTTGCATTTGAAACGTAATTATGTTCTTTTCCAGTAAAACTTCTACAGCAGCATATACACCTTCTGTCTCAGGGTTAGCAAAGACTTCTATGATTTCACTAACTGGTAAGTAGAAATCTGAGCTCCTCAAAGCATTGCTAAATTCAATGAAATATGATTTTCCTTAGATAATTTTTTTATTTCTAGATACAGTGTTTTTTTCTAAATTTGTATCTTTATCAAATACCTATGAATGTTTTTCTAGCATTTGAGAAAATACTTGACTATACTATTTTGTTCTCACTGTATCAAGACTTAAGAGTTCTTTTAAAAGAGAAACAGGACAAAATGATAGGATAGGTTTTGCCACGGTCTGAGGACCCGCAGGAGGCAGAGAGTAAAATTTTTTGCAGTAATTAACTTAGTTAAAACACTAGGGCTTTCCTATAGATAATATACAGCTAAACATCTGCAATAGTATATCTTTGAAACTTTATACCAGGGGTCAGAAAACTTTTTCTGTTAGGAGGCCAGAGAGTCAATAGTTAGGCATAAGAGGCAAATTGGTTTCTGTCACGAGGACTCAACAGTGCCCTTGTGGGTAAAAGTAGCCATAGATGGCACATGAATGGGTGGCTGTGTCCCACTAAGACTACTCACAGTGAGCTCCTCTCAGCGAAGGGCTCACAGTGTCGAGTGCGCGGGGACGTGGGCAGCACTCCAGCCCGCTCAGACACTGCTGGGGCCGCCACAGGGTGCAGTTCCTTCGGACAACACCTTCCTGTGTGACCCAGCAATTCCACTCCTAGGCTTTGACTGAAGAGAAATCAACACCTACATCTCCACACAGATTTGTACATGATTGTTTAGAGCAGCTTTATTCATCATAGTCAAAAACTGGGGGAAATCCAAATGTCTAGCAATAGGAGAATGGATAAACAAATTTTGACATATCCATACAATGGAATACCAGTCAGCTATAAAAAGGAATGAAGAATCGATATACATAACAAGATGGATGAACCTCAACATAATTATGCTGAATGAGAGGAGCCAGACACAAAAAGGATACATATTATCTGATTCCATTTATATAAAATTCAGAAAATGCAAACAAATCCCTAATGACAGGAGGCAGAGGGAGTGGGGAACAGAGGGAGCGATTACAGGGGGCAGGAAGAAACATTTGGTAGTGATGCAGTTTATTATATATAAACTGTACTCTAATAAATTGATTTTAAAAGAAAAAATGTCCGCTACCAGTAAGCTTGCTTCTCCTAGGTTCCCATCTTAGTAAATGGAATATGTCTGACTATGCGTGTGTTCCTTTCAGATGACTCATTCCGGACTCGTAATGCCAGTAGTCTTCCGCCGTCCTTTTCTCCTAACACTCCCCTCCCCAGCACCTCCCGTGGGACAGGTAACTCAGTTGATCCAAAGAGCAGTGGAGGTAAAGATCCGCCACCACGTAAGGCCACCTTGTAAGTAATCAGCGAAGTACTGCTAAGTGTGTCATCCTCCTCTTTTTCTCAGTGCACTTTCCTTCCCACTAATTTCCAAAGAACAGAAACTGTAACAAGGAAATGTTCTAAATTAAAAGGGATTCTTAGCACACGTGCCTCTGTTATGTTGATACTTTATATAAAATGATCTGTCTATGGCAAAGACACGGCAACGTAAGGAAATCAACAAGAGACTTTAAATGGCTCCCACTAATATCTGAGATTTTAAAAATTTTCTGTGAAATGTTTGCCTTCAGGGACTTTATTCAAGAAGACACTGGTGTAATTGCATCCCTTTGAATGGCTAGTGTAAGCGGACAGTGTTTCATGGCCCAGAGCTCAGAAAGATGGGCCCGGCTGCTCCTTAAGCAATCTGCCTGCAGCATGGAGTCCAGAGTGTGGGTCAGCATGTGGGAGAGTCCTGCCCACTGTACTTGTCCTTACATTGAGGTTAGAAAGGCCTGCCTCCTCCTTTCCCCAGGGTTACTTTTATGTGCTGTTACTTTTATGTCTGTGTGAATCACTGAAGCCTTTGTTTCTGTTGGTTTAAACGTGGAAGAGGGTTGCCCCATAAGAACCATCCTGATGACAGACAGGTCATGTCACGTGGATGTGATTCGTCCAGGCTGCCCCAACTCTACTCACAGGTTTACTCTTTCCTACAGGACGCCCGAATCTTCTGATTAAATCAGAATTTAAACAGCATCCAGATGTCCTTTTAGACATATGTCACTGAATTCATGAATATTCTAATAAAGTTTCTGACATCCATCTTTTATTGGGAACTCCATGCTTTTAGGAACTGAACTATATTGTAACTTACTCTAAATTTTTAATTGCCCACCGGTATATATAAATATAGATGTATGTAAGATTCATTCAAACTTATGGAAAGGAGCTCAAGGAAAGAGTAGGATCATGTATCATAGAAAAAAGTAATAGGAAACAGAAAAAAATGATATTGAGATTACAAATTAGTAATGTTAATATAGAGGATAGTTTTATTTACAGAGAATGCTCTTTGGAACAGTTGCTCTAATGATTATACTGTGGTCGATCCATTTAAAATTCATGAGGACTGAGCCAGAAGAGGGTCATGTCTGCGGAGAGCACGGAGCTGGAGCCTGTGCCCGCTCCAGGGCAGCTAAGCAGCTGTGGACGTTCCGCTCAGTGCTCTGGGCCTCATGTCTCGTCGGTAAAACGACAGGGTTGCCTCTGGTTTACCTGCCACGGTGCCTTCCTTTTCTGGCCTCCTGTGGTCTGTCCTCTCGATCACTCTTGACCTTCCTCCTCTCAAAGATTGCCCAGAATTCTTCTAGTGAAGAACACAATTACATCAGCATATAATTCATTCTCTTCTCAACTTATTTTTCTAAATGCCACAGGCATTTTTAAAAAATAAAGACCATTGAAACTTCATATCAACTCTCCTTTATTTCAGATTACTTTTTTTATCTGTTCTTTCATTGTTGAGCATGTTTTTCCTATTCATAGACTGAATTTTCTCCTGCTCAATATATAAAGTATAATTACATTAATTATATAATCAATTAGATATGTAATTGTTTAAAAAATGAATCTAGAAACACTCTGCTAACAAATCACATGTTTGTTTCTCCTGCTCTGAATGTTCTGAAGGAGGAGGAATATTGGTATCACAGCTGCTTTTTTAACGTGTGACTGGATCTACGAGTCCATAACCGTACCTCCAGCTAATGTGCTTCTCATTTGGACTTTCTCACGAATGCACACTGCCCATAGCCGGAACAGGGTCCATGTGGTTATGTTTCCTTATGCTTCTGTGAAGTATTACCTATAGTTCCGCACCATGCTATATCCCAATGAAACATATCCTTTATACTTAAAATAAGCCTAGGAAATAATTTCATAATATATTAATATCTGTTTTTCCTGCTCAACAAAATTCTATACAATACCTTCTCCAACTTTTTAGTATCACACAGATGACACACAGTCTGGTAGGTAGGAATATAGATGTCTTAAAGGATGTATGGGAATGCATTGTATCTTAAATCTTTTAAAGCCAGATAATTGATATACTAGTATTTAAGCTGAATTTCTGTTATGGTTATACGAAAAAAAAGTAAGGAAAGTTGTATGAATTGAATTGAATGCTATTTTAGGGGCATACAGGATTTGGTAATTAAAGGTAATTCCAAGTAATAGTTAATATGCAATTTATTTTTCACTAACTCAGAATTCTCATAGTAGATTCTATCTATATTTATTTACTTTTAAAGCATTATATGGATAAATTTTTTCATGTTTTGTTTTCTCCTTTCTTCTATCTTTCCCTTTCCTTTCTTCCTCCCTCACCTCTCCTTCCATCCATCCTTTCTTCCCTTCCTCTTTCTTTTCCTCCCCCCTCTCTTTTTCTCATCCTTTTTGACAAAGAAAATCCAGAAAATCCAATCCTTAAATCATCTGCTTGATGAAGGAGGCAAAACAAAGACACCTGGAGATAATGTGATTGATGGACAAAAGCTAAAGCAATGGCTGGGGCTCCTTTTTTTTTTTTTTTTAATTAATGGAAAAGAGATACATTAGGGCAGCTGATGTTGCTAAAAGCCCCATATTTGAAATTAGATTCTGTAGGAGGCATAATATATATATTTCTTAAATAATAATGTGGTTGCAGAATTCCAATGTTACAGTGAAGTGTAATGAAAAACAACTTTAGTATGTGCTTTAACAACTGCTGCAGAGAGACACGGCTGAAGTTATTTGTGCAGGAAACCATCTGTCTACTTGTTCTAGAGCTTTAGCATTTAAAAACTATATGAAAGCCCACATCAATTGCAAATGCCCTGCTAGAGAATCACTTGGAGGGGGGCCTGGGAGTAAATAAGAAAGACATTGTTTCTCACGAATCTCCAAGCCCAACAACCACACTGAAAAGGGTACAAACAGCAGTCCACAATGTTACCAGTCTGATTGTGGTGACAATATGGTGTACCCGGATATTCTGAAACTTAAATTTGGCAATGAAAATTCCACAAAGATTTCTGATAACTTTTAGCCACAATTACCTTAAAAATAATAGATTCATGATTTCCTAGAAAATTTTATTTTATACTTTGTTTACATTTTAGATTGTATTTGTCCTTAATTAAAAATGATGAATCTAGTTTGAATCAGCTGTTACTCTGAGCTATCATGCTTATGCTATGTCAACAGCCTTTATTTATACTAATGCTAATATTTCCATCACAGTTTGCCTGTAGAACATGTACGATTATTAATTTTAAAATGTCAGATCTTGAGATATACTGTATGAAGCTATTGTCAGCTTCTCTATTACAAAATGCAATCAGCATATAACTATACTGATATTAGAAAATCTTTGTTTTTTAAAATATATTGATGTATGATAAAGATGATCTAATTTGTGAATGCATATGCGTGTGTGGTTATTTTTTATAATGTGAAATAATGAATAGTGAATTTACTTAAAATAAAGCATAGGTTAATGAGATACCTGTGTTTGTGAAAAAAGTTTTAAATACTTTTTTGCAATTTTTATTCTCTAATGAAAGAGTAAGACAGTTCACTTTTAAGTGACGAGTAACAGAAGCACGCTGACCTCAACTGTAAATGACTCAGGAACAGCTACTCGTGTGAAACTTTCACTCAGTTTCTCTCCACCTTTCCTTACATTTGGTTCTTGTTGGCGATTTTTATGATTCTTAATATCTTTCATTTAAGGATAGGTTAATGGAATTGTTCAACCCATTTGAGAAGCTTGACCATGTGGCTAATTTAGTACTTTCCTTATGGATTTCATTGAACTATTTTAATGATGTCTCCGACCAGCACACTGACATGCCCTTTGACACATTGTGATCTGGGAGAGTCTGTGGTGCGTGAGTGGGACATCAGAGTGACAGCAGTTTCCCAGCACTGTGATTCATAATCAGCATGGACTCTGTCACTTTAAATAAAATGGAGAATTCCAGTTTGTTTGTTCACTAATACATTTAGCAGAGTTAGGAACCTTTATTTCCTTTACGCGTGTGAGAGAAGAGGAGAGCGACTCGACAGAGAAAAGTCACTACAGCTCCTACAATCCAGGGGTGTAGAGAGGTCAGTGCAGTCTCACTGCAAGGCACTAAGCCAGTGACACGCGAACTCATTTTTTTGGTTGATTTTTCTTTTGGCATTTAAATATATAAAATAAATATCAAAATATACATCTTTGTTTTACTATGGTTGCAAATATCAAAAAATTCCTATATGTGACACGGCACCAGAGTTAAGTTAGGGTTTTTTAAAATGCTGACACGCCAAGCTCAAAAGGTTCACCATCACTGCACTAAGCAATCAAGTCACACAGTCAATCAAAATTATGCTCAGAAGTTTCCTTTCCTTTTTTAGAACATGATCATTTCTAAAACCGTTGAAATATTTTTAAAAATTATATATATTTCTAAAACCAGATATATAAAATCAGAGTAAAACACAAATTGCTGACAGTTATGACCATCCACACATACTTAGATTCACACCGAAACGAGACTGATACTCTTGTAAAAGCCCTTGTCGTAGCAACGTATCAGATAGTTCCTTCAAACTAGCTGTGGGAAAGAAAGATCTCCTCCACCTTACTGCAGAGAAGTAGGGACATCACCGTCAGCTGTTTGTTAATTATGGAAACCTGCATTTTAAGGACAGGTTCTAGAACAGTGGTTCTCAACCTTCTGGCCCTTTAAATACAGTTCTTCATGTTATGACCCAACCATAAAATTATTTTCGTTGCTACTTCTTAACTGTAATGTTGCTACTGTTATGAATCATAATGTAAATATCTGATATGCAGGATGTTCTTAGGCGACCCCTGTGAAAGGGTCGTTCGACCGCCAAAGGGGTCGCGACCCACAGGTTGAGAACCGCTGTTCTAGAATTTCACAGGTCAGCACTGTAAGCAAAAACAGACCTGTAGAGCTCAATTTTACTGACAGAAATGGAGGTAGGGCTTAAATGGATTTTACTTCATAGCGGTAGAATAAGGGGCATATAAAAATATTCTTCCACAACCTCATACGCATCTGAAAATCATTTCCATTATTTGACTTGCTGAGCTCAGACCCCTTGCTCTGGAAGGGACGGCTCCATTTTGCCTTGTGGTTAGTAGGCAAACATGAAATATCTGAACCGAAATGAACAGGCAATTCAGCTTGAGGAGTTTCACAGCGAAGATAAATGAATTAGATTAATTCAATACTCTGTTCTCATTATTATAGCCTGTGTGAGAGACTGTGGGTATGGGGGTGTCTGTAGGAACAGTTTTAAAAACCTGACACTTAACATTGTTGTAAGGTTCAGGTTCTCCCCTCAGCTGAAAACTTGAATTTTTTGTGTCAGTGACTGCACTTTTCACTGGTCTGCCTCAGAGAGCAACGTGCTGGTGACAGTCGTTATGCCGCATTGTTTGCGGTGCCCGTGGGGAGGTGAGGGAGTTTGCTCTGCATGTTATATGAACCCTTCAATGGCAATGAACCTTTCCATAACTGGCCTTGGCCATATTTCTGTTAGAGGATATTATGTTTTCATAGACTTCCCCCCTAAGTTTCATCTCTAAAAGTAGGTAATTTGATTGAACCCTCTTTTATTTCTCTTTCTAGTATCTTCCCACAAATAAACCTGGTTAACTGAATACTGACAGGTCACTGAGGAATGCCAGGTGGAGTTCGTCCTCTATTTTGTGTCTTTCTAGGCCCTGGAATTGCCCTGCCCTTACCAACTGTCACGTGGTGCCCTTGGAAGGAGTACACAGTGAATCCGTGTCCAGATTTTAGAACGATGAAAAGTCAATCTTCAAACTGTAGCCTAATATTACTACCTGTTCACATTAATATGACACACAATACTCTGATTTAAATTAATAGTTAAGATGACTAATCAAAAAATTAATTTTAGCTATAAAATCGATAGCAAACAGATAGAAGTCCAATTAGGCATTTAATTAATACAGTTGACGCTCCAAGATGAGTTAGCCCTAGTCACGAGTCTCAGAATTTACTCCTAAAATACTTTCTTGTCTCTGTAACAGAAAGTGACCGCTTAAGAGCGTCGGGGATTTGCTGTTTTCCTGTTGGCCTTGGCGCGGGCCAGGCTTCTCTTCGTTTAAGCGCAGCGGCTGACTGAGCAGCGAGCCCACGCGGCCTGTTCCGCTGGACCTCACCAGGTGGTTTAGGTGGCAAGAAGGAAAAGAGAAATAGGCGTGGGGCCACTGGGTAACCGTGGCAAGCATTTGCTTTTCTCTGCCACGTCCTGCGACACATCCATTAGGTGCAGTAGGCACAGTGCCGAAGGCCCAGGATACCTTTTGGGGCTCATGTATGTTTTACTTTTTGCAATCAGCAAGTTACATACTTTACCTGCATTGGTATAAAGACAAACACAGTGCATAATATATTCATTATTATACCAATGCCGTCATAAAATCAAATTTTTAATATACATATCTATTTTTTTATGTCGGAAAGACCCAAGAGTGCCCGGGGCCCTTGAAAGTCATAATGTGACCCTGTGTCTGGTTCCCCATCCCCGTCCTTTGTAAAATGAAGGTATTGAACGGGGTGACCTGCGGCTCAGCGAATGCCTCTGCCAAGTGATGTGATGCATCTCTCACCTGCCTGGAGGAAATGGCCGCACTGATCAGACGCTGGGATCAGGACAGGTTAATATATTTGTATTGATTTCAGAGAGGAAGGGAGAGGGATAGAAACATCAATGATGAGAGAGAATCACTGATTGGCTGCCTCCTGCACACCCCTACTGGGGATCGAGCCCGCAACCCGGGCATGTGCCCTGACCAGGAATCAAACCGTGACCTCCCGGTTCATAGGTTGATATTCAACCATTGAGCCACAGGGCTGGGCTGTTTTTCTAATTTTAGTCAGCAAGAAATGGTTCTACAGCAGATGACAAGAAAATGCTTATTTTGCACCAGAGGGAAGTAGAGAGTGAAGCACGTGACTCATGGAGAATGTGTCTGTGTCTTCCTCCCAAAGGCTCATCTGGAGAGTGTCCAGGTAGGTGAGTAACAGGAGGGCAAAGGCATTCTACTAAGCTCGCTTTGGTCAGCAGCGAAGGCTCTTAGTCGCAGCTGCACATATCGAACGGGTTGTGCAAACCTCACCTGAAAATAAGTTTGACTTGAACACTCGGATTTCTCTGAGAGTGGCTCAAACCAGCAGCAGACAGGAGCCATCCTTCCTGCCACCCAGCACCAGTGCCCGCGCGGGTGCCCGTACCTCAGGCAGGTCGGCATCCGCTGGGCACCGCGTCCTCGTGCTTGTCGTCAATCACAGGAGGGTTGGGTTTACCACCCTGCCCAGAAATAGGGGCACCCTCCAGGTTTCCTCATAGATCAGGAAATGAAACGGCCGGTTCACTTTGATGATGGGAGGCATGGAATAAGCTATAATTTCCGACAGGGTTCCTGCCGCTGCCTCGGTTCCTTTTTCATCCACCTCAATCACTGCTCTTTGTAGAACCTGGAAAAGGAAGTCATGTGGAAGACCGTGTGGGTGGCAGTGAAGAGGAGGGAACTGAGCCCCTCGACAGCTTTTGCTGTGGTCCTTCCTACAGGGCCATGCCCCTGGGAATGAGTGGGATGGGGCTCCTCTGTGCTGAGGGGAGGCGTCTGAGGTTGCCCAGGGACTTGCCTTAGAAGCTCAAATACCAGGAGACACCAGGACCCCAAATGGGAAACACTGGCCAACCCCTGCACGCGTGCGTCAGATCAGCGCGGCCTCTGTGCTGCTGATCCTTGGGCACAGCTGGTGCTCCTCGGGAAGGTGCTCACGCTGCCTGGGCCAGCTGGGTGAGGGCGTGGCTAGTCTGCGGCAGCTTCCCAGCACCTGGTGCGGCTCTGAGTCCCAGGCAAGTGCTGGGCTCCCTGAGGACTTCCTGGACTGGTTGCCTGTACTCGGGCCACCTGTCCTGGCTGGGAGGCCCTTTTGTCCAGGCACCTCATGTTAAGTGGGTGATGGACCAACCTAATTATTATAAGAGATAAAGGAAGCATCAGTGTAGTAGCTCCTGGGGGTTCCCTCATGTCCTGGAGTGGAAGTTCTTCTCCAGGAGCATACAGAGGGAGGACAGTTAGTGGTTTGCCACTTAAACTATAAAGAGCACACGGTGTCACCATGCCGTGTCTGCAGCAGAAAGCCTTGCAGGTGCTGGTCTGCGGGGCTG
This sequence comes from Myotis lucifugus, assembly GCF_000147115.1. Lineage (NCBI taxonomy): Eukaryota > Metazoa > Chordata > Mammalia > Chiroptera > Vespertilionidae > Myotis > Myotis lucifugus. The sequence continues at coordinate 155,721 of NW_005871790.1, read as the reverse complement.
TCCTGTTTATTCCTCTCATCTCCCGAGACGAAGGCCTGGCTGTAGGCCTGCTCACCCTGCTGAGTCCTGCTCAGGGGGCTGCCATTTTTAATCTCTTGGAACGAGAAAATGGGAAAATAGTAGTCAAACCCCTCAGCTAAGAAGGAGCAGGGGAAGATGTAGCTGCCACTTGGAAATGTCAGAACATTTTCTCAGTCGTAATAATGAGGGCGTTACTGCTGGCGTTAGTGAGCGGCCAGGAGTGGTAGGCAGCTCCCCGCAATGTCCTAGGCGGCTCCGACCACAGTAACAGGCCTGGCTCCCCTCGAAACCAGCAGGTTCCCACTGAGACAGCAGATGAGCTGAGGGGATTCCTTGTGGAAGGTGACTAATCTTTAGAGGCAGAACAAGGGCCCAAGAGTATGAGTTAGTGGGGGTATAGGGATAAAACACCCCAAAGCCATATATATGAAAACAAAACAATTACAATTTTGGCCATTTGTGGATTGAGTTGCTTTTCAAAGTGTTGCTTCCCTGTCACTGGAAGCATTACAAAGAAGAGAGGGAGGGAGGAGGAGAAAGGGAGGGAAGAAGGAAGGAAAGAGGGCAGGAAAACTGGAGGATAATGTGTAGGGATATTATAGAGGGGGTTCCAACAGGGTGGGAAGTTGGGCAGGTAGCTTCTGGGGGTTTCTTTCATCTTGAGAGTGGTGTGACTTCATGACATTTTAAATGAACCCGTGAATGAGTTCCTTGTCAGGGGACACTTCTTGAGTGCTTGTGAGAGGAGGGGGAGAGCTCTCCATAAGAGAAATTAATGTTTTAATAAAGTAGCTCAAAATTCTTAAAACGTCCACCTCAGGTGCTATGTCAAGCCCTCGGAATTTAAATCTAAGCTTCTACTACAACTTGGAATTTTATCAACATTAAAATCATCTGCAAAAACCTGTGTTGGTTTTGGCCCGACTTCATCCTCGGGGTTGGGGTCCGCACAAGAGACGGGCTTACCTGAGACACTTTCAGGTTTCTCGCCATGGCCGACAGCTCGCCCAGGTTGGCCCAGGGTGAGAAGATTCTCGTGACTCTCATCTGCTTAAGCAGCTCATGCATCTCATACTTCTGATCCAACTTGAACTTCGGGAAGAAAACTTCTATGTGTCTGTGGTACAAGTAGATGTAACAGGGAAATGGAGACAGAGCCGTAGACTGCAGGCTACAAAGATCACTCTCTCCAAGATCATTCCATTAATGAGTCGCTCACTGGACGTAGCTCATGCCATTCTTTTGTGATGCTCTGGCTCAGGGGAAACCGCTCTGGCTTATTAGATATGTAACTTCAGCTTCACCGAATGGTTTTATCTCCCAGCCAGTGACTCACGGTCTCATTAGCAAAGGATACTGCATTTTGCATCCCTTTCCCTATGTCTTAAAAACAGCCCAAAGCAAGGAACTCCTTGCAGCAGTTCTTTGCTTGCAGCAATCCTGCAGGCCCCAGGCTGGCGCTGCAGCCACAGTCTAGATTCTGCAGCCCCGCGGCGTTCCAGAGTCTTAGGAGTCAGGATGGACAGCAGGAGGGAGTGAAGGGGATCCCCCCCCCCGCCCCCCAGGCAGACATGCTGATATTCTGTTTTATATGCACTGGAGTTCTCTGGCTCTGTTTTATATGCACTGGAGTTCTCTGGCTCAAAAATAAGAAACATGAAAACAAATAATGGACACTAGATTCGTCTTTTTAAAGAAGTCTCAATTTCTTAATTTATGAGGTGTAGCCCCAAACAGCAGTACCAGTTTCCTAGGTCACTCAGCGTTGCTGCACTCACCCCATAGCCCAGGGCAGCATCCTGATGGGGTGGTTTCAGCGACCTCCTGACGGGTCTCCTTCCCTCTCCCCCCAGTGTCTTCACTCCACATGGCCGTATGGCTCTTTCAAACACGAGTCAGACCCTGGTGCTCCTCTGCTCAGATCCCCTGGGGCTTCCCGTGTCCCTCAGGAAAAGCCCTTCTTTTCTGGGGGCCTGTGATATACGGCCCTGGGGGCCTGGGCCCTGGTTATCAGACCTCCTCTCCTCCCTGCTGCCTTGCTGTTCCTCAAACCCACCAGGCACTCTCCCACCCCAGACTGTCTCTGCCTGTAGCACTTCCTCCCCCAAACACCCACAGGTCCTGCTTCACTTCCACCACCACCTTCTCCAGGCCTTCCTGGGGGCGCCTGCACCGCGGTGTCCCCCTCGCTCCCTGCACTGGGTTGTGAGCTCCACGAGGGCTCCATTGTGCATGTGTGGCAGTGCCTGGCCGAGCGGATGAATGAGCCGGGCGCCGTGAGAGATGCCAGGACAGAGGGAAGCAGGGCAAATGCAGCCCCTGCTCCCAGGGAGCCCATCGGCCACGGAGACGGACACTGAGCCCCGGAATTGTGGCGAGTGCTCGCAGAGACCGAGCTGGTCTAGGGTAGGGGCCTGGCGTACCTGGTCCTCATGTTCCTCAGCCACGTGTCCACCAGCTCTGTGCTCAGGTAGTCCTCCAGCGCCAGGTGGTCGCTCATCTTCTCCATGAGCACCACCAGCATGCTGGCGTTCCCTCGGTAGGGCAGCTTGAGGACGTGGCAACGGAGTCTCTCGTCAAAGGTGGAGGCGAAGTTGCCCGCGCTGTACATCATGGGCACCTTAACCGTCTTGTACTTGTTCAGGTGGAAAGTGTCTGCCTTGGTGAAGACTGGGTCAAAGGGGGTCAACCACTTCCCTGGACAAGTAAGAAAAGAACTGTGTGGAAACCACCCCTTCGGGGTAGCATTCTTGCTCAGAGGGCAGTGCTGCCCAGCCCTCTCTGCCCCAACTGGGCAGGGTGGGCCCGGGAGGTGTGTTCTGACCACAGCTCAGGCAGCAAAACGAACTCCCCAGAGGCCGCCTGTCCCAGCCTCTTTCCCGGCTGGCAGAACCCGGATCCACCTGTGGCCCATTGGGGACACACAGCAGTGAGGAAGTGCACCCGTCGTGCCCTGTCCTCTGCTGGCCCTTAGTCTGCGCAGCCACGTGCGGGCAGGGGTCCTGGGACAGGAGTGAGGACCTTCCCACGCATGGCTGCTCAGGTCCTGCGAGAAGGGGACCCTTGATGACACAGCCACCCGAGCCAGAGAGGCCAGCAGCGTGCAGAGCGTGGCCCTCTACACACAGACTGTCCGGCGCAGTGCCTGGTGGCGGGAAGCACATTCCCCTGGGCTTGGCGAGGCCCTAGTGTCAGCTTCCTGCTGCAGCGGCGGCCACACAAGCCCCCTGCCCATTAGGGGGCAGGACGGACAGGGTCTGGTGTGAGTGTCAGGACCCCCTCGCTGAGTCTGGCCTCATGTGACCTTGCCCAGGCTCACCTCTCTGAGCCTCACTCTCATCTGCACAGTAGGTGGGAGGGTCCCCATTTTCTATATTAAGAGGCTGAGGACAAGAGACACTGTCACTTGCCCCAGTTCACAAAAGGAGCGAGCGAAGGAGCAAAGATGTAACCCACATCTCACAGATCACGTGCCCGGAAGAGTCAGTGTCAGAGCCTTAGAGGCGAGGAGAACTGCGTAGAGGTGCTTGGAAACTAGGGACCGCAGCACGTGGGCCACCGGCAGGGCCATGGGGAGCACGCCCAGCCTGTGCCGGGACATCACACGGCCAACGCCTGTTCCGGTTTGCCTGTGAGACCCGGCCTCACAGAAAATCACTTGGCGTTAACCCTATGCGGGGCGAGCGGGAGAGGGCGGGGCTGGCAGGGACCAGCTTGCGGGGGAGCAGAACATTCTCAAAATACCTTTGAGCAAGATGTAGTCCACGAGAATGACCTTGGTGTCGGGATTGACCTTATCGAAGAGCGTGGGGATTTTCCCCTGCGTCTCCCGGTTAATGTAATGATTCATGAGCTTTCTGGCCTGCGAGGCATTGTGGAAATTCATAGTCACACACTCGGTATCGAAATACCTCTTGGACAAATTGAGGAAGGTCCCTTTGACGTCAAAGTCTTCCTGGACGAAGGCCAGACTCCCCTGGGTGAGGCCCAGCTCCTGGTTGCGGGAGAGGTGCTGTCTGAGCCGCCGAAACAAGGCGGGCAGGTGCCCGGGCCCCGTCTGGCTTGGGGCCTGCAGGCTGAGCACGCCCTCCAGCTGGGCTCTGGTCTGCCCCGTGGCCCCCAGCATCAGGGCCGCCATGGCCAAGGACAGGCCGAGCGGGGAGAAGACCACATTGCCTTCATGCCTCATGGAGATCTTGCGTAGCAGGCTGAACCCCAAGTTGGAGGTCTGTTCAGAGAGCTGGTGCCTGCTGGCCATCAGCCAGGGCTCCTCTTCCTCCTCCTCCTCTGGGGCCTGCACTTCCTGGAAAGTCTCATTCTGGACAGCAGGGGTCTGTGGCCTCGCCTGGGCCACGCTGGGCACCAGCCACACCTGGGCCAGGAGGCAGGGGAGCAGGAGGCGCAGTACCGCCGCCATCCGGTCAGCGTGGAGGCCGAGGGAGCGCTGCTCTTCAGCAGCAGGGCTTCCTGGGAGAAGAGAGCAGGTTGGTGATCATGCCTGATGCCGTCCCTCGTCCCTGTGTTGTGGTCCATCCACCAGTGACCCACTTCCTCCCTCTGAGGGGTGGGCAGGGGCTTACCTCTGGCTCATGCAGCCGAGTCCCCTCAGGGAGACCCGGAGGAAGAAGGGTGGCTGAGGTCCACCCGAGGAGGGGATTCTGTTACAGAATCAACCCCCCTCTGGGCCCTAGCCCGCGGCAGCTCCTGGCCTCCCCTCTTTTCTGCTCATCCCACTTCTCATGAAGCAGTGGATGAGAGAGGATGTGGTCTGGACCACGGCCTGCCTGGGCGGGGTCAGAGCAGGGCGGGGTCAGGAGGTGCACAGGTCTTTATTGGTCGGCTTCACTCGTTGCCCCTGATGGCTGGGCCAACAGCAGCCCATCAAGCTGGGTCTCGGGGCCCTGGGTCTGGCGCCTGCTTGGCTGGGGATGCAGAGGGTCGGAGTAGCCATCAGGGCCAGGAAAGGGCAAGTGCTGGGTCTGCCTGACTCGGTAGTGAGAATTCTGCCCCCCGCGCCCCTCTGACAGCCCTGGTGCCCAGTTCCCAGCTCCTGCCAGCTCTCCCTTCCGCCACTGTACCTGGAGGCCCCTGACAGACGTGAGCCAGCTTGTCCTGAGTGAGGCCTGGGCCGACCTCTAACCCTCACAGAGACTGTGAAGTGCGTCCTCGCTCTCAGCCCCAGGAGCAGCCAGTCCTCTGGCCCTGGCAGTGGGTCTCCAAACCCCATGCTCCTCACCACCAGCCGGCCCAGCCCGACCACCTCTCCAGGCTCCCTGGCTCCTGAGCACCCGCACGTTTCCCGTCTGCGTAAACACCCCAGGGCTGGGCTGTGGGCCCAACATTCTCCACACTCAGCTCCTGGTGCCCAGGTCTGCGACCCAGAGGCTGGCTGGGCAGGTCACCGAGATGCCCCAGGAGGGGCTGGGAGGGCAGCCAGTCAGCCCAGTGGGCATCGGGCAGGGGAGGCTGCAGGCCTCACAGGAGTCCCAGCAGTGGAGACCCTCACTCTGAACAGGCCCCGTGTGACAGGATGGAGTTCCCCAGCCGCCTCTCCCTCACGCAGGCGCAAGCGACACTGGCCCGGGACCCAGTGCACTGCTCTTGCTTATGCTAAACGGCCCAGCAGAATGTGCCGGAAGTCACTACCTCACCCAGTGGAACACATCTGCTGTGTTTCCTAAATGTCAGGGTTTAGGGAACTCTGTGCAGTTCTAAACATCAAGGCCGAGTTCAGGAGCTCCCAGTCGCAAATGCTGGGTAAGTACCTCCTGCAGCGTCCAAACGGACCCTGGCCATGTTCGGTACGCGGGCCTGCCTCATGTTGCTGCGCTTTCAGCATTAGGGCCAGCCCCCCTCCACAGCCAAAAGAGCTTGATTGCGGAAGGCTCAGCTGGTGGTTAGCATTTTTTAGCAATAAAGTATTTTTTAATTAAGGATGTATATTGGTTTTACACATGACAGTATTGCACACTTGATAAGCTACACCAGAGCATAGACATGACTTTTGTAGACACTGGAAAACCAGACACTTCATGGGACTCGCTTTATTACGATGGTCACTTTATTGCTGTCTGGAACCGCAATAGCCACAGTGTCTCTGAGCTCTGCCGTTTACTACTCTGCCAGTGAATGCATTCACCCCGCGGTAGCGTGCTCCTGAGTCAGGCCACTTCTCCCTGACAGCGGTGAGTAAACACTCCCAGCACCCAAATACAGGTCCCCCCTTCCAGTTCCAGGTCTTCCTGCGCAGCTCCTCCGTCAGTGGGGAGCGGGCCCCAGGAGTGCCCGGCCCCCGCACGCTGCTCACTGGACAGACCCAGGTGTCTATCCCCTAAGGTCACGCTCATCTACTGAACAGGACAGAATCTGTGCGCAGGGCGCCCCTCAAGCACGCTGAGGACGCATCATCCTAGAGAACCCGAGTGGGAAGAAACACAGCTCACTCACCACTTCCCAGTCCCGAATCAGGTGGAGCAGCACCCCACCCAGCCCTGAGTTGGGGGGTTTGCTGATGGGGGTGTGGTGGGGGGGTGTGGGGGGGCAGAGAGCAGGACGCTGAGGGTGGTTTGAACAGTGAGTGCTGCGGACACAAACTCTTTGGACTTAAAGCCTCATCCCTCTCCTTCCTCAGAGGAAGCCCCTGTGTCCACAGCAACCTCTCACCCCACCGCTGCCTCTCCGGCTCACAAGTGAGGGCTCGGCGCTGCCCAGACTCCCCCCTCACCTTAGAGCCCACCCCTCGCTGGTTGGACTGCAAAGGTCTCCCTTTAATCTGCTGCCTCTTACCAGTCTGGGTGCCCCCGGGTGCCTGGGAAGGTCCTTCGTTCAGGGCGAAGGCAGAGGTTGGGGCGCGCAGCTGAGAGCTTGCAGCAAATATTTGCTGTTCCAAAGTGCGCCCCCGAGGAACCATTACTGATTAACGGCCTGCGGGAGATGCTGGTGTTTCTGGAAAAGCAGAGACACTGAGAGAGGCTTCCCACATCCCGCCCCCCCCCCCCCGCCCCCTGCCCCTCCCACCCTGAGTGTGGAAATCCCTCCAGGGCAGCTTCTGTTTCGCAAACCCCAGGGGATGACGTTGTCCCAGGCGCCCAGGCCTCCAGTGAAGGGGGGCCTCCTGAGTCCCCATCCCGGCTGGCACGTGTGGGGGCCGGGCAGAGATGATGAAGACCTGCTCCCCCAACCTCCAAGGAACTTTGGGTTCAGCGGGAGAGACAGGCAGGTACCCTGCTATGAGCAACGCAAGGTCAACTCAAGGTCAACTCACTACTTGGCCAATCGAGGGCCTGGAGTCCTCAAGTGTCCAACGTCAAGGCTGGGGGAGGCCTTTTAAGACAAAAAGCCCCATCGACCCTCCTTTTTACAATATAAATACTTCATGTGCCCTTTACTATCCTGAAGTGAAATTTATAGTTACTAGAACGTATCCACAGATCTTCTAAAAAAGCGAAATACTGCTCTATAATATGGAGGGGAAATAAAAGTGAAGTATAAGAAAATAATGTTTCTTTGAACGTGTAAATGCTCTGGCATCACTCCCCTGGAAGGCGTGGGGATGCCGTCAGACGCGGCCAGTGGGGCCATCAGTGTTGCACACGGTTATCCATCCAGCGCTGCAGCCGGAATCCCCACCCCCAGGCGGAGGCTTAACCAGTCCTGCCCGCACCGCTGGGCACCTGGTCGGAAGGGCTACTGGGTGGCATTTGTGGTGTAATTTTAGTGCCAGAATGAACCTCTGGGCCAGCCCAGGCCCCGGATTTGGACTGTTACCGAGGGGACTGCGGGCCCAGGCCCCCTGAAGTCCAGTTGCTCCCGATTGCGGCGCATCACACGCACCTGTCGAGACCGGGAAAGCGCTGGCAGGAAGGCCTCTGGTGACCGGGGTGAACTGGGGGACAGCTCCGTCCTCCCTGGAACTCCTCGGGGAGGCGAGGGCCACCCTCCACCTCACACCTCACACCTCACACGGCGAGGGCGGGGCTCCTAGAGCAAATATGAAAAGCAGCCAAGGCCCGTTACTGGCACGATCAGCCTCAGGAAAAAGTGGGCGGACCGCAGCCAGTCGGCTCCACGTGGGTCCGATGGCGGAAGCTCGGGCAGGTGGAAAGAGCCGGCTTCTCAAACCCTTGCAACGCACGCACACATGCACGTACATGCACACTCACGCACGCACCCGTGCACCACGCCTGCCCGACCACACATGCACGCACACCCCGCGCCCGCCCATGCGCACGCACGCCCACCCACCCACGCAGTGCACGCAGGCACGCACGCACATGTACGCAGTGCACGCACGCACATGTACGCAGTGCACGCACGCACGCACGCACGCTTACGCAGTACACGCAGGCACGCACGCATGCGCGCCTGGGGCCAAATGTCGGGCCCTTGGCCTCACCAAGCTCTAGTGACACCTGACAGGGTTGCGGACCGGCCTGCTCTGTCGCCAGCGCCGCTCGCTCAGCTGATGGCCCAGGCAAGTCCATCACTTCCCGGGCTGCCCCGAGAAGCCGTCCTCCGTGGCCTGGGGGAGCGCGGGGTTCTGCCCGGCCCAGGAGGCCGCAGGCCGAAGGTTCCTCAGGAGGGAAATGAGAAGCGCTCCCTGGAGGGTAGAGAAAGGGATGCTCAGGGAGACACCCAGCAGATTACTCTTAAAAGGAGTTGGAGGTGTGTCTTTAGGCCACATTCCTAACAGTGGGATTTCTGGGTCAAAAAGTAATATATCTGTAATTTTGTTATATTTGTTTGGTTCAAGAGTAGTCCTTCCCCTCCCACCCCCCAAAGATAGGCCTGAGTCCTAACTCCTGGTCCTGTGAATGCGACATTATTTAGAAAAGGGGCCACCTGGCCGCACAGAGAGGCGGTGGGGTTGGCCTCTCGGTCCTGCCGGGGGTGCGGACCCAGTGCCCAGTAGGGGGCGTGCAGGAGGCAGCAGATGGATGACTCTCATCCATGTTTCTCTCTCCCTGCCGGAAGCCGTTCCATCCTTGCTGCTTGACACAGTTGCTGCAGGAAAGAAACATCTGCACAGCATATGTTTCAAGGGACCTGGCATATATAGCATATTGTTCTTAATATGTTTGCTCTCCTTAGTGCCATGTGTTTTAACCAAGGTCACCTCTCCGAGAAAGGTTGTTTCCCCAGGTGGGGATTTTTCCCTGAGGTTAGGGAGGGGATACAACCCCTTAATTAAGTACCAGGCGGGTAGTTAAGCTACATAATCTTTACTCCCTGGAATGGAGATAAGAAACGCCCTAACCTTTGTAATAGAAATTGACAGGATTAAAATCGGCTGGTATAAATACGGATGTAACAAGACAATAATCATCAGATCCTCATCAGAGCCTCATCACAACCTCATCAGATCCTCATCAGATCCTAACCAGAACCTAGCCAGAGAACATGGCAAAAGATCCTGGACAGAACCTGGCTACAGAACTTCACTGGAGAACCTAGACAGAACATGGCAAAAGAACCCGGATAGGACCTGGCTAAAGAACCTGGTGACTGAACCTGGCTGGAGAACCTGGAGAACCTGGCTGGAGAACCTAGCGAGAGAACATGGCACCAGAACTTTGTTGGAGATCCTGACCAGAACTTCGCTGGAGATCCTAGCCAGAACTTTGCTGGAGATCCTGTGTTGGGGTCCAACCCCAACGGGTCTAGGGATCCCCAAAGGTGTGGACGGAGTCGGCGAAGAATGAATGACATGGAGACAGGGTTCAGTTCATCAGCATAGCGAGGTTCTCCCTCCAGGATCTCCAGCCAAGTTCTGTCCAAGATCTCCAGCCAAGTTCTGTGTACAGGTTCTCTTGCTAGGTTCTCCAGCCAGGTTCTCCAGGATCTCCAACGAAGTTCTGGTGCTATGTTCTTTCGCTAGGTTCTCCATCCAGCTTCTCCAAGTTCTCCTGCCATGTTCTGTCTAGGTTCTCCAGTGAAGTTCTGTAGCCAGGTTCTGTCCAGGATCTTTTGCCATGTTCTCTGGCTAGGTTCTGGTTAGGAACTGATGAGGATGTGATGAGGATGTGATGATCTGATGTTTATTGTCTTGTTACATCCGTATTTATACCAGCCGATTTTAATCCTGTCAATTTCTATTACAAAGGTTAGGGCGTTTCTTATCTCCATTCCAGGGAGTAAAGATTATGTAGCTTAACTACCCGCCTGGCACTTAATTAAGGGATTGTATCCCCTCCCTAACCTCAGGGAAAGATCCCCACCTGGGGAAACAACCTTTCTCAGAGAGGTGACCTTGGTTAAAACACATGGCACTAAGGAGAGCAAACATTAAGAACAGTATGCCATATATGTCAGGTACCTTGAAACATATGCTGTGCAGATGTTTCTTCTCTGCAGCAAGGATGGACCGGCTCCCGGCAAATTCCCCCTTTTTTATTTTTTAAATGATAGCGCATGCAAATCAGTGGCCACCTCTCAGATTGGGCTGTTTAAGACTCGGAAGAAGACTGGCAAGCAATGACAGTGAGCATAGCTGTAAACATAGTGGATGGAGCGCACAAGGAGCCTTGTTTCTGTAGAAGGTTGCTGGTCTCTTCAGTCAAGGGATTTCAGCTGTCCTCAAGTCGGTGGTTTGGTTGTCCTTGTTGATCTGGCTAGCGGGCAGCGTCATTGGCGACAGGCTTCCAGAAGCGTCAGCGAGTTGAAGGGCTGCATGAAAGGGTCCATCAGGGCCGTGCTTGATGGTGGTGTAGGTGTCCGGGGAGGAGTCAGCTGTGCCCTCTGGGTCGGCTGATATAGATGATACCGGGGAGAAGGAGGATGAGGAGGAGACGGAGGGTGGTGTGACATAAGGTCGGATTAGACGGCCTGGAATCTACACAGGTGAGTCTGTATCCTGTGGAAATATACAAGCATCTCCTCTCCCCCAGGTTAAAAGTACATGAGGTCCCTTCCAGGCTCCTGTAAGTAAGTCTTTCCATTTGACGAAATAAGTGAGTTTCTGCTAAATGAAAGTTTCTTTTGCTGATTTACTCAGAGTCCTCGGACATGGCTGAGAGAGTAGCTTCCACTTCTTGATTTTCTACCATCTGTTGGGCCTAGTTGTTAACTTCTTCAGCTGACCCTATGTTGGCACCTCAGTCCCTTGCATAGCCTTCCTTTTCTTCTTTTTTCCGCTTTTCTGTCATCGGGGCAACTCTAAGTCTTTGGAACGATGAGACAAGGAGCTTCTCTGGGTCCATTGTGGTGACGCACGCAATGCATTTACTCAATCCAAGGCAGGCATTAAAAAGAAAAACCCCAAATGCTCTCTTGTATCCATTTTAAGAATAGGATTGGCACTTTCCGCTATTACCTGAGTCCTGATCTATCACCCCAGGGAGAGCTTTCCAATCCTGCACTTTTCCGGGATGGAAAGGCTGCAGTGGGGTTAAGGATAAGGCTCCTTTGGCCTACCTTCTCCCATGCCTCTACATTTACCTTTCCGGCACCTTTCCTTCCTCAGAAAAGCATGGACACACTTCTTGTATAAAACATTCCATCTGACTGGGCGTAACCTTAACTCCTCTGCTAGCAAGCATATGTATTAAAAGATCAATACGGAGTCTTTTTTCTTTAGACTCAGTATGGCACATCTTCTCAATTTAAAGATCTATACAGAGTCTTCTTTCTTTGGACTCAGTATGGCACATCTTCTCAATCTAAATTCTGTACTATCCACCTTCTTACCCTATTTATCCTCTATAGGGGGGTCTGTAGCACCCTGGTGGAGTCCTATCCATCCCAAGTGTGGGGGTTCTCAATGGGGGGGGGGCTTACCTAGGGGAATCCTGTTCGAGGGGTTCCCAAAGGTGTGGACGGAGTCGGCGAAGACTATCCACCTTCTTCCTACGGTGGAGTCCTATCCGTCCCGAGTGTGGGGGGGCTTACCTAGGGGAATCCTATTCCAGGGGTTCCCAAAGGTGTGGACGGAGTCGGTGGAGTCCTATCCGTCCCGAGTGCAGGGGGATTTACCTAGGGGTGGACCCCAACAATCCTGGAGGGAGAACCTCGCTATGCTGATGAACTGAACCCAGTTTCCGTGCCATTCATTCTTCGCCGACTCCGTCCACACCTTTGGGGATCCCTGGACCCGTTGGGGTTGGACCCCAACATCTCCCCCTCTCCCTTCCTCTCTCAAAAAATCAATAAAAGCCGAAACCGGTTTGGCTCAGTGGATAGAGCGTCGGCCTGCGGACTGAAGGGTCCCAGGTTCGATTCCGGTCAAGGGCATGTACCTGGGTTGCGGGCACATCCCCAGTGGGGGGTGTGCAGGAGGCAGCTGATCGATGTTTCTAACTCTCTATCTCTCTCCCTTCCTCTCTGTAAAAAATCAATAAAATATATTTTTTTAAAAATCAAGAAAAACATTTAAAAAAAGAAAGAAAAGGGGATCTTTGCAGATGTAAGTAAGGCGAGGATCTGGAGAGAGGATGGCTCTGGGTTTGGGGTGCACCTCACTCCTTGGGAAAGAAAGGCAGAGGGAGATTGGAGGCGCAGACCGAGAAGACCAGGCCACGAGAAGACCAGGCCACGAGAAGACCGCCACGCAGGGATGGGCGTGTGCTTCCAAGCCCTGCACCCCACGGTCTGCTGGCGGCCACCCAGCTGGGAGACTCAATGGATTCACTCCCAGCATCCAGAAGGAGCCAGCCCTGCAAACACCTTGACCTCTGACCTTAGTCCCCCAAAACTGTGCAAGAACTTATTTCTCCTAGTTTGTGGCCAGCCAGCGTGGCTTAGTGGTGGAGCGCCGACCTGTGAACCAGGAGGTCAGGGTTGGATTCTCGGTCAGGGCGCGTGCCTGGGTTGCTGCTCAGTCCCCCATAGGGAGCACCCAGGAGGCAGCTGATCCATGATTCTCATCATTGATGTTTCTATCTCTCCCTTACTGTCTGAAATTTAAAAAAAAATGTGTTAAGATAAAAAAAGAAAAATAATGTCAAACCACCTAGTTAGTGGTAATCGGCAACATCAGTCTCGGAGAACGAGAATAGTCACTGTTGCCAATTCCTTTCCTCACGAGCATTTTTGCATTTCCACTGTCACTGTATGAGAATGACTGTTCCCACACAACCCATAGGGTGTGTTGTGAAGTTTTCAAATGTTTGCCTGCTGGTAGATAGGAAGTGGTATCTCAGTATAGTTTTAATTTGCATTTTTTATTATAAGCGAAGTTGGACATATGTTCATATGTTTAAGCACCATGTATTAGGGTTTGTCGCTCTACCAGTGACATATATTGCAAATATTTATTTCAAGTTTCCATTTCTGCTGACTTTGCTTATGAATTGTTGGGCATGCAATTAAAAAATATTCTTTATTTAATTTAGTCAGGTTGGTCAGTTCTTTCTTCAGTTTCACCTGTACTTTGAGGCATGGTTAGGAAACCTTTTCCTACACCTAATGTATAGAGAAAATGTGTGGTGTGTTTTCTTCCAGTACTTGTGTTGTGTGTGTTTTTTTTTACTTCTATTTAGATCTCTGATTCTTAGTTTATTCTTGAATATGGAGTGAGGAATGGACCTAATTTTATCCTTTCCCTCTCCCAAATGGCTATTCAGTTGTTCCAGTGCCACTTACTTAAAAGTCCTTCTGGATCAGATATTAAATTTCCATTTCACTTGCTCCCTGTCTTCCATATCTTTTTCCTTTCAGTGTTTTCCTGGCTATTCTTGCATGTTTATTTTTTTTATATGAACTTTGGTATCATCTTGTCTGTCTCCAGAAAAAATTTGTTAGTGTTTTTATTGGAATACCATTAAATGATCAAATTAACTTGGGGAAAACTGACACCTGGATGATGTTGAGGCATCTTATTCAAGAAGAATCTTCTTTCCATTTGTTCAAGTATAATTTTGCATCTTAAAAAAACTCTTTATTGTTGAAAGTATTACATATGTCCAATTCTCCCCCCCCCCGCCATTGACCTATTCTAGCCCACCCCCACCCCTCATCCCAGGCCTTCGCCACCCTTTGTCTGGGTCCATGGGTTATGCATATATGTATACAAGTTCTTTGGTTGATCTCTTCCCAGCCACCCACACTCCCCCCACCTTCCCTCTGAGGTTTGATAGTCTGTTCCATGCTTCTGTGTCCCTGGATCTATTTTGTTCATCAGTTTATTTTGTTCATTCAATTGCATCTTTAAGAAATATTTTATAATTTTCTGAACATAGATTGTGCACATCTTGTTTATTTCTAACTAGAGGCCTGATGCATGAAATTTGTGCAAGGGGCTCGGCCCTCGCAGCCCTGGCCTCGTCTGGAAGGTCGTCTGGATGGTCGTTCTGCTGTTTGGTCTAATTAGCATATTAGCTCTTTATTATATAGGACTAGAGGCCCGGTGCACAAAAATTTGTGCACTCGGGGGGGGGGTCCCCCAGCCCGGCCTGTGCCCTCTCACAGTCTGGGACCCCTCGGGAGATAACAACCTGCTGGCTTAGGCCTGCTCCCGGGTGGCAGAGGGCAGGCCCAATCCCTAAGTGCAGCCCCTGGTCAGGCTCAGAGCAGGGCCGATTGGGGAGTTGGGGCACCACCCCCTGTCATGCACAGAGCAGGGCGGATCGGGAGGTTGCAATGCCACCCTCAGTCACGCTCAGGGTAGACTGATTGGGGGGTTGGGGCACCGCCCCCGTCACACTCAAGGCAGGGTCGATGGGGAGGTTGCGGCGCCACCCCCTGTCACGCACAGAGCAGGGCCAATCAGGGGTTTAGGGCGCTGCTCCCTGTCACTCACAGAGCAGGGCCGATCAGGGGGTTGGGGCGCTGCCCCCTGTCACTCACAGAGCAGGGCCGATAGCGGAGTTGGGGCACCGCCCCCTGTCACACACAGAGCAGGGCGGATCAGGGGGTTGGGGCGCTGTACCCTGTCACACTCAGGGCAGGGCCAATGGGGAGGTTATGGCTCTACCCTGTCACACACAGAGCAAGGCCCATGGAGGGGGGTTGGGGTGCCACCCTCTATTACCCACAGAGCAGGGCCGATCAGGGGGTTGGGGCACCGCCACTGTCACACTCAGGGCAGGGCCGATGGAGAGGTTATGGTTCTACCCTGTCACACACAGAGCAGGGCCCGTGGGGGCGGGGGGTTGGGGCACCGCACCCTGTCACACACAGAGCAGGGCCGATCAGGGGGTTGGTACGCTGCACCCTGTCACACACAGAGCCGCAGGGCAATCGGGGGATTGGGGAGCTCCCCCCCTATCAGGCACAGAGCAGGGCTGATCAGGGGGTTTGGGCGCTGCCCCCTGTCACGCTGATCCCGGTGCCGGGAGCCTCGCTGCTCCGCTGATCCCGGTGCCGGGAGCCTCGCTGCTCCGCTGATCCCGGTACCGGGAGGCATATTACCCTTTTACTATATAGAATAGAGGCCTGGTGCACGGGTAGGGGCTGGCTGGTTTGCCCTGAAGGGTGTCCTGGATCAGGGTGGGGGTCCCCACTGGGGTGCCTGGCCAGGCTGGCTGAGGGGCTGAGGGCTGTTTTCCCGCTGGCAGTTGACTAAAAGCTTCCAACTGCTCCTTGTTTTCTTTTTTTTTTTTTTTTATTCTGGGCCAGCTTTAGCTCTGAGGCCTCGCTGCTGAAAACATGGATACAATGTTGCGGTCCGGGGCTGACTGACAGCCGGTTTTGTTTAGCTTCTTATTTGCAACATAGTAATAGTTGCTTAGAGTTGCAGTTGAGAGTCCGGCAAGTGAGGCGGGGAACGTTGGAGTCTGCAGTCCCTGGAGGAAGCAAGCCTCCCTGTTCGCTTCAGTGCATGGCTGCCGGCCGCCATCTTGGCTGACAGTTAATTTGCATAAGGATACGCTGATTAGCCTATGGGAAGGGTAGCGGTCGTACGCCAATTACCATGTTTCTCTTTTATTAGTGTAGATGTTTATCTTTTTGGTTGCTGTTGGGTTTTCTCTTCCAGTACATGTCTTAACTGGTTGTTACTTGTGTGTATGAAGGTCTGTTTATGCATGTGAATTCCTTTTCCTTAGATTAGGCTGAATTCTTTCATTGTTTGAGTTTGTTTAATCATTGTTGTGCTAGGGCTAAGCAAGTATATTAAATGCCATCTGCACCTTTGCTTTCTCTTTCTAATTACACAGTCTAATCCCTCCAGGACAATGCAAATGGTAGTAGATGTAACGGGCGGCCTTGTCTTACTCTTGACCTTAGTGGGAATACTCATGTTTTCTTACTAAGTAATACAATGGCTTTAGGGCTTTAGGATTCAGGTTCAGGTATATATGGGATAAGTAGTATATTTAAGGAAGTCCCCTTCATTTCTTATTTTTCAAGATATATGCCCTATCCGTCTGTTTAGCTGTCTTCTATTTATCTTTTATCTATTTATCTATCATATCTATTACGTCTATTTATACGTCTATCTGTTCATCAGTCAGTCAGTTCAGTTCTTTTATCTCATTTAATACCCTTTGCCCTTAACCAGGAGGGTAAGGCCTCTCTTTCTCAATGTTGCTCTATCAGCCCTCTACTGACAAAGTTTAGCATCATGCCCAGCAGGCAACACAAAAATATTTAAAAGGCCCAGATTCATTTTTGCAGAGCAGCAATGAAGGGAGGATTAAGAGGTGAGAAGCAACACATTCATTGATAACTTTCTCTGCTTTAAGCAGTAATTATACTTTAAAGATGTTTTTAAGATGTTTTGTTTTATCCACATAAGTATTTGCCCTTTCCAGTGTTCTTCATTCTTTCGTATAGGTCCAGGTTTCCAACTTGAGTCATCTTTTTTTCTGCCTAAAAACTACTTAAAAAATTTCTTTAGTGAAGCTGATAAACTTTCTCAGCTTTTGTTTATCTTAAAAAAATACTTTGCCTTCATTTTTGAAGACTTGTTTTTTCTTTTTGAAAGATAATGACATTTCCCCCCTAGCACTTTGAAAATGTCTTCCTGTTGTGTTTTGGCTTACACTATTTCTTTTTAAAGTTTTTATTTAGAAAGAATTTCAAACTTACACAATTTCCAAAAGTAATAGTGCTTCCATATACCCTTCCCCCAGTTGCCGCATATGATTACTTAACCATAGTTCAAGGATCAAAAAACAAAATCACGTGACTACACTATGTGGCTATGATTCAGATTCTGTCAGGTGCCCCACCTTTCTCCTTCAATACCCTGTCGTCAGTCACAATGCCAGGTATTTCAGAGGAGAACCTGGAGAGGACTGGGGCCCTCCCTCCTCACGTGTCCTTTCTGTGGTGGCTCTGGGGAAGGTGGACGCTTAGGTTGGATTCACAACCTTGACCAGGAAGAGGCTGCTCCATGTGAAGTGGTCGAAGATCATGATGATGAAGGGCCGGTTGAAGTGAATGGTGAGAGGCTCGGACGCCTCGTTTCGGGAGACTCTGGTTGGGGCAGCTTCCTCCACCCCCTTCTCATCGAGTTGCAGCGTGGCCTTGTGGATCACCTGTTGGGACGGACAAGGCCGGGGCTCTCAGCCTGGGGCTCTGGGCCTATTCATGAGTGGGCTCCATGCCTCTGATTATTATTTATATTGTGCATTGTTTTTGTTGGGGGGAAGGCTCTAGAGACACTTACCTTTGACACCTTCAGCTGGGCTTCTTGAGTGATGCCTGAGAAGTTTGCCTGGTTGGTGAGCAGGTCTGCAATGCCCATGTCCTCCAGGAGGCCCCCAAGGTCATAGGCTCCTGAGATGGAGACCTTCGGGATGTACAGGTCCACCGGGCTGCTCGGGGGTAAGCAGACGGGGTTGGATTTTCCCAGGGCTGGGCTTGGCCAGCCAGACTTCCTGTGATCCCTCCGGACCCTGCCTCTCAGCTGGACAGGTTCTTTGGGGAAAGGGGCAGGGACAGGGACAGGGGTCCTGGCCACAGCTGTGCCACTAAGGCTGTGTGGCAGAGCCATGGTGAGCCCTCTCTGTGCCCTGGCCCTTCTGCTCTGAGGTCGGTTCTGTGAGAATTCCGAGATTCGGCCAGCAGTTCTCATTGAATAAAGCCAGTGGGGTTTCTAGAAAGTTAGGTGGAATCATGTTGGGCGTGGGATGCTAAACATTTTCACCTACCAAGGTATTAATTTCTTTTAAATATTTCTTCCTTGTCCTGTTCTCCAGAGAGTGAGAAGGTCCCTGAAAGCCTGAGTCTGAGGGGCATCAGCGAAACGACATGGGCTCCACCGCAGGCGGGGAGGCAGCACCTCTGTGCACTGAGCCAACAGCCCTGGGAGTCCCGGAGGCTGCCAGCAGCCCTGAGCACTTGAACATCCCTCCCGGCGATGAGGAGGCATCGCGGTGAGCGGGATGTGGAAACTCTCCTCTGGGAAATGGCAACGGAAAGTAAGGGGGATGGACCGATGCCGGGCTGGCGACCTTCTTTACCTCCTGGCCCTCGGCCAGTCCACACGCGCTCACGCTACCATCAGTGTCCAGACTGAGACTGAAAGTCCGGAGAGGCCGAGGGTTCTCCCAGTGACACCCCGGAAGCACCAGGACCAGCTGCCTCCAGGCCCCATCTCCTCGCCCCTGGAGAGCTGCCCGTGTGACACAGTGCAGCGGGGGTAAGTGAGACTCAATACACAGTTCAAAGCCAAAGCAATCTGCCTTGACAGCGGGACAAGGGGACAGGGAGGAAAGAGTGTGCGAGTTCTGAGTGGGGTGGAGGCTTCCGCGGGAGGTGGGTGCAAGCTGGACCTGAAGGTGGGGGCTCGGTGCTCTGGGGAGACTGGGGAGCGTGAGCGTCGAGGTGATGCTGGGAAGGTAGGTGGGGGAAGGGTCACAAAAGCACGGGTGTGAGGAACCAGAGGGTCTGTCTTCTGGGACTGGGCAGGCTCCGTTTGGATGGAGTAGAGAATTGTTCATGCCCAGTCACATATGAGGGCTAAAGGCGCAAAACTTCACCTTGGATCTTTATTTTAATAAGGATTTAGAAGAAAGTGGCATGTGTTATTAATGAATGGTAATTTAAAGTAGTTTAGTAAAGAGATTACTTTTGGTGTAAAGAGAAAGATTACCGATCTCATTTGCAACACATTAGGGTCCAGAATTCGTTAGAATCCGGGTGTGTCATTAGCACCTGGTGGCATTGTACCTGAATGGAGGTGGGGATGGGACAGTTGAAATGGTGAAGAGCTGGCAAATGGGTCCCTATCTACCATCACCCAAACACAGGCTCACATGAACATACCCACCTCCACATACTACCCCCCCCACACACACACACACAACCTCACACACTCAGGGCAGGTATGTTTGGTTTCAGGACTCTATAAGAATGCCTTCTGTGTCCCCCATGTAGCCATAGGGGGTCTCTCTGAATCCCAGACCTGACTAGACCCTGAGTCCCTTCAGGAGTGAGGTCAAACTCCCAGGCACCTCTATGTCCATTCATGGAACTGGATAACCTTTCCAGGAGCCCCAGCAGCGGACAGTGGAGGGGAGCATTCAAAGTAAACGCAACTCGAGAGCATAAAGCCCAAAACCTACATCTATAATAATAAAAGCATAATATGTTAATTAGACCAGATGGCCTTCCGGACATCCTTCCGGACAACCTTCCATGGTGGCGGGGGCCGAGCCCCTTGCACAACTTTCGTGCATCGGGCCTCTAGTATGTAATAAAGTAGAAGAGCTTCTTTCTAGATTCTGTATCTGCAAAGTCTTGGATTGCTAAGTTCATCTGAGTTGAATTGTTCTTATTCTTTGCTGCTGCTGCCCAGCTTGGCTGGGGCCCTGGGCACAGCCTCCTTGACTTGGTGCCATTCCCTCTTCCACTCATGCTCTAGGGGCCACTTCCTGCTGGTTGAACTTTCACCTAGGCTTAATACACAGTTCAAAGCCAAAGCAGTCTGTTCTGCCTCTCCTTCCCCAGGGCCCTGGGTCCAGTCAGGGACCTCCCCCTCATTCCCCCACCCCCCGGCATTGCACACATCACCTTCCCTCTCTCCCTTGGGCAGAGCTTCTGTCACTGTCCACTGTAAATTCCACCAGAATCTGTTTTCTGCTTTGGAGTGCATGTCTTTGAAGTCTGCACTGTGTCTTATTCACCATTCTATCCCTTCTGCTTAGCCTAGTGCGTGGTACATAGTAGGTGCTTCCATTTATGACTGTTAGGTGAATAAGTGAGTGACTGAGGGAATGAAAGGAATGACACCTGCTCCATGAACCTTCCTGAGCTACTCCAGATCCAAGTGCTGCTCCCTTCCCTGCATGCCCTCTGCTCTTTGAGTCTGCACCACCCCACCCACCACCAGGTCCCTTGTTGGTTGGTGTTTGCTTGTGTACAGACAGAATTCAGATCTCCTAAGAGTTAGGGTCATGTTCAAAAACATCTGCCTCCTCTAAGGTGAAGATTAGGGCTGGGCACATGTTTGACCATAACTGTGATTGTCCTCTAGCTCAGAAGTGCCTGGGGGAAAATTAATTCATTTGTTCTTTCGTTCCTTCATTCATTGCTCACATGCTCAGCCAGCCTCCCTGAATATGCACTCTGAGCCCACCCCTTTCTTGGGCCTGAGATTCATTGACTGGTTCTCCTCCTGACCACCAACCCATCAGGATGGACACTCCTCACTCTCTTTTTCCTTATTCAATTATTACCTACTGTATGTCCTGATTTTTACTTATTTACTGATTGATTGAAGAAGAATTAGATCCCTGAGTGACTTAAGAATCATTCATGGGCTTTGTGTTGCTTCCGTGGTGGATACTGTGGCCATTTTCATTACATGTCTAACCGTAGTCTCTTAGGCATCTCTAGCAGTACTTGGTTTCAGGGAAGCAAGGTTATAGATGGGTAAGTGGGAGGCTGGTGAACTCAGTTTTAAAAAATGATGCAAACATTTGATAACACAAGGGTGGCTATTAACCTCCCAGGCACCTCACTTTGTGGAATGCCCCAAAGTATCTCAGTGTCAATGGATAGATGTATGAAGGTGACCTGAGGTCAGAGAACCTCATGGCCTCTGGGAACCCAGCAGACAGGAAAACAGTGAGCCCCGGAGGGTGTGTCCGGGGCACCATGGGCGCCCAGGTGCACCCCTTTCCCACCCACCCCACTTTCTGGGAACAGATCCACTTCAGAAGTTCACACAGCCAGCTGGAGGGCTTACCCACTGGACAGGGAATCGGACCACCTCTGCATGGTGTCCCGGCTCAGTGCCTTGATGATCACGTCGATCTGCCCCTTGTCTGGAAGGATGAAGAAGACAGTGCCGTTGCCCAGGTAGTCCAGCTGCACCAGCTGGCAGGGGAGCACCGGGTCATTGAGGTACTTGATCTCGTTCGACTGGAACATCATGGGCACCTTTACCAGGGTCGTCTCATTCACATAGAAGTTCTCCTCTTTGGTGCTTGCCAGGTCGAAGGGGTGTGCCCACGTGCCTGGGAAGAAGAGGGAGAGGGAGGGCAGGAGATAGGCCTGTAAGAGCAGGAGCGTGGTGGCAGCTGAGCGCCAGGGGTAATCGCTATGCAAGTTACACAGCAGCTTCCCTCACCCTGGAAGGTCCCCGCCAGTCCCCTAGAGTTTCCTGATAAACGGGAAATACCCAGAGGTTTAAGGCCTGTTCCATCTTCCAGTCTTGAATGGATTGAGGCTTAGCTCCCTTTCTGAGATTGGCCCCTAAAAATGGAAGAGGGGTGTGAACAAGACCTCCAGAAGGAACATGCCTTACTAACACCTTGACTGTAACCCAATATGACTCATTTTGGATTTCTGACCTTCAGAATTGTAATATAATAAATTGCATTGTTTTAAGCCATATTTGCATTAATTTGTTGCAGCAGCAATAGGAAACTCATACAGGCTTGTACAGGGACAGCCATACTCAAGCACACAAAAGGAATTTAGTATGGTCAGACAATGTGTGTGTGTGTGTGTGTGTGTGTGTGTGTGTGTAGGTAAAATGTTGGCATGAGACTGGAGAGGCAAAGAAGCAGATGGTGCTGGGCCAGGGTTCCTCAACCTTGGGACTATAGCCATTGGGGCAGATATCATTGTGGGGCTGTCTTGTGAATTTTAGGGTGTTTAGCAGCACCCCAGGCTCTCCCAATAGACGCCCTTCCAATAGACGCCAGGAGCACATCCCACCCCACCCCTCATTGTGACAACCACAAATATCTCCAGACATTGTCCAATTCCCTGAGGGCCGATGGGGGTTGAGAACTAAGGAGTTTAGATTTTATTCTCAAGGACAATATGTCCCCAAATTTTCTGATCTTTAAAATGATTAGAGGAGGGTTAAAAAATACAAATTCTAGGACTTTCTTGTGGAGGTCTTGCTTTAGTAAGTCAGGTGTGGGATCTGGAATCTATAATGTTAACAAGTCTCCCTGGTGATTTTTATGAAGAGGGATTTTGGAAAAGCTGTTCCAAATGGGTGAGGAGGAACTGAAGTTTGGCTGGCTATGAGCACCTGGGAAATGTATATACGACAGCTCAGGTGCAATCCGAGAGCTCCGGAGGTCTGTCTGGTTCTAGGCTGCTGTTTCCAGTCCCTGGCCCAGGGCCTGATTCACAGCCAGATCTTAGCCAATGTTTAGAGACTGTGAGGTAGCCAGACTGTTCCTGGTTACATGATTGGGCCTCAGACCAGCCTATAAAAGCTTGGGCAAGTCACTCAACTCTCCTGGTTGTCGTTCTGACCTTTTTGTAAGGTTATGTAATTCCACCTTCCTAGTAGGGTTATGGTGAAGATGGAGACTCACAGACGTGCATGTGTTTTGTAAAACAAAAGGCCTTGCCCACGAGTGCACCTGAATATTGATAGCTGTTACTGGTCTTGGCAGTAGTAGGTGGGGTGCCATCAGAATGGGATGGGTGGGGTACCTTTGAAGAAGATGTAGTTGACCAGGATGAGCATGGCTGGGCTGTCCAGCTCGGAGAACAAGTCCACAATTTTCCCTTGTGTCTTGTTCTTGATGTGCTCATTGATTTGCTTGTGGGCTCTGGCCCAGTCCCGAAGGTCTGTCACCACGGTGTCCAACTCATAGTAATGCTTGGTGTCTGTGGAAAAGGACTCTAGCAGCTCCAGGCTCTGGTTGAGGAACAAGGCATTGCCCATGGTTATTTCCAAGGTGGTGTCTGACTCCATGAGGAGGCGATGGAGGTGCCGGAAACCCTGATGGATCTTGGCCTCAGACGTGTCAGTGAGGTTGAAGCCCAGGCCCTGGAGAAGCTGGGCCCTTGTGTAGCCACGGGCCCCCAGGGAAAGCATAGCCAAGGCCATGGAAATGCTCACAGGGGAGATGAAGACATTCTTGCCGGGGGTTGAGGCCACTAGGTGCTTGTACAGGCTAAAGGCAAAGTCAACATTGTTTGGAGCCAGGTCCCGGTGCTGACTCCTTACACTCATGTCAGCATCAGAGTCCTTAGCCTGAGCAGTCCAGAGGCCACTGGTAGACAGCCAGAGGAGACAGGTGCACAGGCCGAGCAGCATTGTTCAGGATGCTGGGCCTGCAGAGTGAGAAATGCTCATTAGATGATGTGGGGCCTCCCGGGCACTGGGGCTGGTGGGACAGTAGGCAGGAGACCCATTCAAGCCCCAGTTTGTTCTTCCACTTTGACTGTGTGACTGGGGGCCATTCAGGAGGACTCTGGGCCTCAATTGTCTCAGCTGAAAGTATAAATTATACCTGCTATGACTTATCAAGTTCTTTGCCCATTTTCTGAATTGAGTTGGTTGCTTTCTTGTATTTTGTACTGAGTTTTAGGAGTTCTTTATGCATTCTGGATATTAACCCTTTATCGGATATGTGACTTGTAAGTACTTTCTCCCATTCTGTGGGCGCCTTTTTGCTCTTTTGATAGTGTCCTTTAATTAACAAGTTGCTGGCCTTCTCCGGGGCTCCAGGCAGGGTGGGTCTTCACCAAGGTGACCCAGGGGGTCCTCATGACCTCGTCACTGGTGACAGCCAGCCCTGCTCCCAGCCTCAGATGTGGCCCCTGGAAGTCTCAGCCACAGCCCGATGGCTGGCTATCCCAGGGGTTTCCTCCCCGCACACACCAGACTCACTGCTCTGCAGGGGCCAGGGCAGGGAAGGTCATTGCACCTCCCAGTGTCTGTGGAGCTGGCTCTGGCCAGGGCGCCATCCCATTCTTGCCCCACATGGCTCCACTCTGTAGGTGCAGCCTCTCCCTGCCTAGTCTGGCTCACTCCCTCAGGTCCCAGGTCACCTCCTCCAGGAAGCCCTTCCTCTGTGCTTCTCTCTGTCACTGTCCCCATCACACTGCAATGAGATCTTTGCTTTAGCTCCGGTCACCTCTGAACCTGTCTTTGAGCCCCTCTTGGGCAAAGGCTCTCTGCAGTGTGAGTTAGGCGGGCTTGCTTCCTTCTCTTCCTGCTGTCTCTTGTGTTACTCCTCCCAGATGGGGATTAAGATGCTACAAGATGGTTGTGAATATAGTCACAGCTGTTAGTGTTTTCTTATGTGACCTCACTTAAGGGGTCATCCCGGGTCCATTGTACAGATAAGAAAACTGAGGCCCAGGGAGTTAGAGCTGAAATTCTAAGCCGTGTGTTCTGACTTCAGAGCCTGTGATCAGCCATTCTGCTTTTCTCTATGGATAACAGAATGATGAGTGAAAAAGCTCTCTGAAAATGCAGTGTCAATATTATTCATGATTCAGTTCACATATGTCCTTGTTCCTCATTTCTGAAGTGACCTACATAGTGAGCACCCACGGCATCCTTGGCTTTCACAAACGCCCTGTGGGCCAGGTACAGCCCTGGGGCCTCCTAACGTGGAGGGAAAGCAGATAGTGCTGTTTTATCTGCAGTATCCTGGCCCCAGGTCACCAAGCCAGGAGGTGTGTGCAACACTGTAGAAGGCACAGTGTGTGCTATGCCAGGCGGGTACCCTCTCCCCCTGACCCTGCGTCCCCCCAGGGCGCTGCCATGCCAGCTCTCAGACTGGTCTCTGGGCTCTTATGCTGTCTGGCTTAGGAGCATTAGTTGTGAGACAGATGGGAATGGGTCTTGGCTCAGTGTCAACCCCACGAAGCTGGAGGCTAGGGGAAACCAAACTTCCTATGGGCAGACACAGAATTCAGGACGCCCTCTCCTGGGCTGCCTCCTATCCCTGTTGGCTGTTCATGCCCTAATTTAAAAAATCAAATAAGCAAGTTGCAGTCCTATGTTCTGAGGTCTGGCAGGAGCAAAGGATGGAGTGTCTTGAGCTGTTACTCACCGTCTGCAGAGTCCAGGTTGCAGCTGCTGGCTGTGTCCTGCGTCCTGGGTCCTCAGGTGTGTACAGTAAGCCAGAGGGGCAGTTGCTGCTAAATCCTGTTTGCCAGCTTCCTGGCTGGTTAATGGTTAGAGGGGGCCAGTGGCCTTCATCACTGGTGGTCCCCTCCCCCCAGTCATTGACCAATAGGAGGCCTTTCCAGGAATTTTGAGTAACACAGCAACACCCGAGATTAACTTTAAGTTCACTTCTTTGATATTTTATTTTTAAATAAAAATGTGGCTGGTGTTGCGTCAGTGTTTGTGGTTGCCCAGTGGCAGCTGGCGTAGAAGCCACAGGTGCCCTTCATTGGCATGATGGCACTAGCACCTGTCAAGAAAGACTTGCTGAGGTCAGGCTAGGGATGAGTCTGGCGTGGTCCTGCCTTCAAGGGGACCTCAGATGGAATAGAAGCAGCCAGTTGCTTCCCTGGACCATCCCAATCTCCACCAAGACCCTATGAGTGGATACTATTATTACTTTTTTTTTAGATGAGAAAACGGAGGCACTTGGAGATTATGTGAGCTGTCCTTGAGATTCAAATTCAGGACTCTAAAAATCTAGCACCTTCCCTCTTCCCCACCTTTTAATTCATCAGTTATTTTTTGATTATAGTGACAGAGACCAAACTCAAACTTCTTTAAAGAAAAAAAAGACTATTGAGTCTTTTGAATGAGAGTTCTAAAAGGTGGAGAGGGCTTCAGGCCTGGTTGGATCCAGGGGTCCCAAGTTGTCATCAGATCTGTCTCTCTCACTTAAAAAAAAATATTTTTATTGATTTCAGAGAGGAAGGGAGAGGGAGAGAAAACATCAATGATGAGAGAGAATCATTGATCGGCTGCCTTCTGCACACCCCACACTGGGGATCAAGCCTGCAACCCGGGCATGTGCCCTGACCTGGAATCGAATGAACCAGCAACCTTTTGGTGCACCGGACGATGCCCAACCAACTGAGCCACCTGGCCAGGGCTCTCTGTCTCTCTTTTGAAATTCTTTCTTATCTGTGCTTTCTTCTGCTTTCCTGCTTTAGTTTCTTTATGGCGGGGGCCAAGGTGGCCACTGTAGCTCCCGGTTACTGGGTTCTAACTACTTATTTGATACCAGAAGGAAAGAGACTCACTTTTCCTCATTGTTCACATCAGTCCACAAAAAGGACTTTGAGCTTTATTTTCCACCCCTAGACTGATCCCAGTGTGCAAAATAGGGCATTTGGAAAGTCCAGGCTGGGTCCAGGGCCCTCTCCTAGGCTGACAGCGTCATTTACTGTTCCCTCCAGGGCTCAGGGGAGCTGTTTCCATGAGGAAAGAAGAAAAGTGGCCTGTAGCTGGCGCTAGAGCTCTGACGGGGTTCAGTGTTATTAACACTTACTGGTCTTTCGGAGTTTTTTACTCCTTAAGCCATTTTTGGAATTTATATCTAGGAATTTATTATTTTTAAATCTCATGTCAATAATTATTTTTAAGAATTTTTGTTTCTGTATTTTATTTGCATATTTCCTCTTTTTTTCCTTGATGAATCTATTTAGGAAGATTTGTCTAGCTAATTAATCTTTTCAAAGGACCAGCTTTTAGTTTTGTTAATGCTTATTGTTGTTGTTTTTAATCTGCATAGATTTCTGTGTTTATTTTTTTACTTTAAAATTCTCTGAGTTTCCTTCTGTTGCCTCCCCCACCCCCATATTTTCTTGAGGCAAATGCTCTGCTCTTTTTAACATTTCAGTCTTTATATAAGTGTATTTGAAGTTAAAAGTTTTTGCTCAGCTTGAGTGGCTTAGTTGGTTGAGCATAATCCTGTGCATGGAAAGGTTGCCTGTTTGATTCCAGGTCAGGGCACACGTATGGTAGGCAACCAATTGATGTCTGTCTCTCTCTCTCTCTCTCTCCCTCTCCCTCTCCCTCTCCCTCTCCCTCTCCCTCTCTAAGCATGTTCTCAGGTGAGGATTGATTAAAAAAAATAAAAGTTTTAATTTAAATACTGATTTAGCTGTGTCCTATAATTTTTTAATGCTATTCCCATTGTAATTTTTCAAAGTATTTCTGAATTGCCTTTATTGTTTTAATTCTACCCCAGGGTAATTTAGTGATATGTCATTTAGTTTATTTAGAATTTTAGGCTACTACTTTTTTGTTACTTTTATTTCATTTTGGCCAAAGAATAACATCTATGTGATATTGAACATTTTGAACTTGTTGCTTTTTTTCAATCATATGTGGTCTATTTTTGTAAATGCCTTATTTTTCTTTAAATAGGTACTATCTTTTGATATGGGTATATATGTATACATGTATGTATATGTATAATAGCTTGAGCTTATTATTTTATTTAACTTCAAATCTATGTTGACTGTATTTACTTGGGCTATTCAGTTGCTTACTAGTGAACATTAAAATCTTCAATCACAGTTGTTCATTCATTTATCTCTCTGTCAGTTGTTGATTGACATACTTTGAGATAGGTAAAGTATATGTACTTTTGATAATTATATCCTGTTGCTCTATTGTTTATTTTTGTCTTTATTTCATTGACACATTTGGGTTGTAAATTATACTTAACCCAATAAGATTGCTTTCTTAACTTGCTTTTGGTTCACACTTGCCTGATATAGCCCATTCTTTTATTTCCAAACTGCCTGTGCCTTCTTGTTTTAAGAGTATCTTATGTATACAACATTTTGGTGGGTTTATTTTTATTATCCAAGAAAAGAGGGTATGTCCTTTTATTGATAAATTTACCCTAGTTACATTTATTTTAATTATTGTTGTATTAGGATTGTCGTACTACCTTATTCCATATTTTCCTTTCTGTATCCTCTTTTCCCTTTTGTGTCTTTTACTTCTTTGCATTGAAAAGTCTGAATTTTCTCCAATTGTTTTTAAAGTACCTTTATCCTCCTTTTGATATTATGGTGGTTGCCTTTTACTAAAAACACTAAAAACCTGCAGTTGAGTTCATAGACATCCTAGAACTGAGACAGGTCATTCCTACTGTGTCGTATCTAAATTCCTATTCACAGAGCCCAAGAGTATAATTAATGATTATTTTAAGCTACTACATTTTGGGATATTAAGAGACAGGGCTTTCTGGGTAAAAAAATAATATAGTTTCTCCTCCTTAGCCAAGGATATTATCTTTTGAGAAGTGCCTGTTTACGTAAGATAACCTCTCAAGTTATCTTTTTCCTATAGGTTGGGTGGAGTGCTATATGTATAGGTTTTTCTAAGTTTGTGACTTGGCTTTTCCTTTCTTTATGGAATCTTTGGGTGAATATAGTTCATGATTTCAGTGGAGTCCAATTCTTTCACTAACCCTTCTACAATTAGTGCTGCTTATGTTGATTTTAAGATACCTACCTACTCCCAGGTTGTGAAACATCTTTTCTTATTTTTTAGAAGCTTTTATTGCTTTAGTTTTCACATTTAGATCTGCAAACCATCTGGATTTGATTTTTGTGTATGGTGTGAAGTAGGGGCCAATTTCTCCTTTTTCATATGTATGTTGACATCCTTTAGTGATAACAGGGATTGTGTTCTTTCAAGATGGCAGCGTCATAAAAGACAAAATATGTTCCCTCTTGCAGGAGACCAAAGAGATATGATTTAAGAGGAGGAGGTGGTGATTCTTGGGTGTCTTTGGCAAGAAGCTCCTCTCAGGATTTGGGGTGACCCCTGAAAGACCAGTGAGTCATCCTTGAATGTGTACTCAGTGCAATGTGTAGATTCTGGACTGGAAGACACATATGCTATGACGATCTTTATTGGGGAAAGTGACAAAATTGGAATATGGATGGCATGTTAGATAAAAGTATTGTAACAGTGCTAAATTTTCTGAAGTTGGTCACTACTGAAAAATAATATTTCAAATTCATAGGAAATATACACATATTTAAGGGTAAAGAAAAATTTATTTTCAAATATTTCTTTAAAATATAGATACACTTAACATACACACATAGCATATACACATATACATATATAAACACATGGATTGCTGTAAAGAGCAAATGGTATGTGACCCTAACATAGCAGCAGGCACATGGTAAGAGCTCAGTCAAGAGAACCACTGCTAGAATTGTTATTTTATCTCTTCAGTGACTGGTGCCCATCAAGTACTGGATTCTGCTTAGACAGTGTCTGAAAAAAATACCTTTTCTATATCGCTGTATATCTCTATATATCTCTATATGTCTCTATATGTAAAAGGCTAAGTGTCCATTTGACCGGTAGCTACGATGTGCACTGGCCATCCTATCTAATAAAAGAGAAACATGCAAATTGACCATAAGCTGACACCCTTCCCATTGGCTAAT
This sequence comes from Myotis lucifugus, assembly GCF_000147115.1. Classification (NCBI taxonomy): domain Eukaryota; kingdom Metazoa; phylum Chordata; class Mammalia; order Chiroptera; family Vespertilionidae; genus Myotis; species Myotis lucifugus. Next base: position 126,210 of record NW_005871790.1, on the reverse strand, counting down.
CAGCATATCCTTATGCAAATTAACTGCCAACCAATATGGCGGCCGCCAGCCAGGCACTGAAGCGAACAGGAGGCTTGCTTGCTCCAGTGATGGAGGAAGCCAAGGTTCCCCGCCTGCCGCTGCCGGCCTCTGAGCTTGCACTCTAAGAAACAATGTTGCAAGTATAGAAGCTAAACAAACTCCAGAAACCTGTTTTCAGCCAGCAGGGCTTCAGCCAGCAGGACTGCAACAGTGTTTCAATTATAGAACCCAAACAAACCCAGTACCTGCTTTCAGCGGCCAAGGTCTCAGAGCTGCAGCCGAGCCTCAGAGCTAAAGCCGGCTCTCAGCTCCAGTGACATCCATAGAAGGTAAATAAATCCCAGAATAAAAGAAAAAAAGGAGAGGTTGGGAGCTTCAGTCGCCCACCAGCCTGAAAACGACCCTCAGCCCCTCACCCAGACTGGCCAGGCACCCCAGTGGGGACCCCCACCCTGAAGGGGGTGTGACCAGCTGCAAACAGCCATCATCCCCTCACCCAGACTGGCCAGGCACCCCAATGGGGACCCCCACCCTGAAGCAACAGGATGGTGGCTAATTTGCATACTGAAGGCCGGCGGCAGTGGGCAAGGCTGTCCGTGGTCCGGGACCCAGATCTGTGACCCTGCCAGGCGGGGGGCAGTGCTTGAGGCTGTCCGCGGTCCCGGGACCCGGATCTGTGACCCTGCCGGGCAGGGGGCAGTGCTTGAGGCTGTCCGCGCTGTGGGACCCAGATCCGTGACCTGGCGTGCGGGGGGCACCGCAAGAGGCTGTCCGCGGTCCCGGGACCTGGATCTGTGACCCTGCCGAGCGGGGGACAGTGCTTGAGGTTGTCCGCGGTCTGGGCCCCGGATCCGTGACCTGGCGGGCGGTGGCAGTGCTTGAGGCTGTCCGCAGTCTGGGACCCGGATCCGTGACCTGGCGGGTGGGGGGCAGTGCTTGAGGCTGTCCGCAGTCCGGGACCCGGATCTGTGACCCTGCTGGGCAGGGGGCAGCGCGGGAGGCTGTCCGCAGTCTGGGACCGGATCTGTGACCCTGCCGGGCAGGGGGCAGTGCTTGAGGCTGTCCGCGGTGTGGGACCCGGATCCGTGACCTGGTGGGCAGGGCGGCAGCGCTTGAGGCTGTCTGCGGTGTGGGACCCGGATCCATGACCTGGCGTGCGGGGGGCACCGCAAGAGGCTGTCCACGGTCCCGGGACCCGGATCTGTGACCCTGCCGGGCGGGGGACAGTGCTTGAGGTTGTCCGCGGTCTGGGCCCCGGATCCGTGACCTGGTGGGCGGGTGGCAGTGCTTGAGGCTGTCCACAGAACCAAGACACGGATCTGTGACCCTGCCGGGCAGGGGGCAGCACTTGAGGCTGTCTGCGGTCCCGGGACCTGGATCTGTGACCCTTCCCGGTGGGGCGGCAGCTCGCACAGGGGCGGATTGGCCGGGGTTGGGCAGGGCAGGATGCCTGGCTTCTGCCCAGCCCCAGTCACTCTGGGCAGGTGAGCAGTGCAGAGAGCTTCTGGACAGGGGAGGCAGGCCGGCGGAGGGCGGCCTGTACTCCCCCACATGGCAGTGGTGACAGCTGTGAGCGCACCAAGTGGAGCCTGCAGGCTGAGCTGAAGTAGCGCCTGCAGGCCATCAGCACCCAGGATTGGCTGCGCAAGATCCGCCTCCTGGCCCAGAAGGTGCAGGATCACAGGGACAGCCACCGTGGCAGGCCAGACTGACATCCTCCTGGCCGCACGATGGGGGTTTGCGGATCTGCAAAGCCAGAGGCCTCTGGTGTGCACATGGCCCCCCTGGCGTGCAAACATCCCCCAGCACACTGTCACCCTCCCACGCCTGCAACAGTTGCAAACCAAGACGTGCTCAAGTTCCCCCTGCCTCTCCACCGCACTTCCATCAACCCGGCATGCCTAA
>NW_005871790.1:122051-123558 GCF_000147115.1 Myotis lucifugus | reverse complement strand
GAGCACTTTCTTGCTTTCCAAGTCAGAAGTATTTGAAGAGGGAAGACAGGAGGTGAGTGAGCCATGATCCCTGTTTATGGGTTCCAAATCTGCGGTTGTCTTATTTCCCTGCTGACTAGAGATATACAGGTTGTACCCCCAAAATGTATTCACACTTTGAATACCTACTAAGGTCAATGGGATTAAGCATAAGAAAGAAACAACAATGGAGCTCTATCAGCAAAAAGTGAGGGCGCAAACAAGGAGTGGGAGATTGCTTGAGGGGTCTCAGATTGGAGAGGGTGAAGGCCAGATTGAGGGGCCCCTCCCCCACCCCCGTGCACGAATTTCGTGCACCGAGCTACTAGTCCTATCTAATAATAGAGAAACATGGTAATTAGCCATACCTCTGCTACCCTTCCCATTGGCTAATCAGGGCAATATGCAAATTAACTGCCAACCAAGATGGCGGCCAGCAGCCAGGCAGCTTGAAGCAACAGGAGGCTTGCTTGCTTCAGTGATGGAGGAAAGCCACGTTCCCCGCCTGCCTTGCCAGCCTCTGAGCTTGCAGTTTAAGAAACATGTTACAAATATAGAAGCTAAACAAAACCCCAGAAACCTGCTTTCAGCCAGCCGGGCTTCAGCCAGCAGGACTGCAACATTGTTTCAATTATAGAACAAACGCAGATCCCCGCTTTCAGCCAGCCAGGATCTCAGAGCTGGAGTGAGCAGGACCGCAACAGTGTTACAATCATAGAACCCAAACAAACCAGATACCTGCTTTCAGCAGCTGAGGCCTCAGAGCTGGAGCCAAGCCTCAGAGCTAAAGCTGGCCCAGAATAAAAAAAAAAGAAAAAAAGGACAGGTTGGGAGCTTCAGTCACCCGCCAGCCCCTCACCCAGACTGGCCAGGCACCCCAGTGGGGACCCCCACCCTGATCCAGGACACCCTTCAGGGCAAACCAGCTGGCCCCCACCCGTGCACCAGGCCTCTATCCTATATAGTAAAAGGGTAATATGCCTCCCAGCACCGGAATCAGCGGAGCAGCGAGGCCTCCCAGCACCGGATCAGCATGAGAGGGGGCAGCGACCAAACCCCCTGATCTCCCTTCGGCTCTGTGTGTGACGGGGGCGGGGTCACAACCTCCCTATCCGCCCTGCTCTGTTCGTGACAGGGGAAGGCGCCCCAACCCCCTGATCAGCCCTGCTCTGTGACTGATAGGGGGGAGCTCCCCCCCCCCCCCCCCCACGGGCCCTGCTCTGTATGTGATGGGGTAGAGCCATAACCTCCCCATTGGCCCTGCCCTGAGTGTGACAGTGGCGGCGCCCCAACCCCCTGATCGGCTCTGCTCTGTGGGTGATAGAGGGCGGCACCCCAACCCCCTGATCCGCCCTGCTCTGTGTGTGACAGGGGGCGGTGCTCCAACTCCCCTATCGGCCCTACTCTGTGAGTGACAGCGGGAGCTCCTCAATCCCCTGATGGCCCTGCTCTGTGCATGACAGGGGGGAGCTCCTCAACCCCCTGATCA
>NW_005871790.1:107546-109269 GCF_000147115.1 Myotis lucifugus | reverse complement strand
AAGGGAGAGGGATAGAGAGTTAGAAACATCAATGAGAGAGAAACATTGACCAGCTGCCTCCTGCACACTCCCCACTGGGGATATGCCTGCAACCAAGGTACATGCCCTTGACCAGAATCGAACCCGGGACCCTTCAGTCCCCAGGCAGATGCTCTATCCACTGAGCCAAACCAGTCAGGCCTAAAAATATATTTTAAAAAGGGGGCCTTCTCATACCGCCATGATGCTGATATGACTCCCATCTTAACCATTTTTAAGTGTACATTCACATTGTTGTGTAACCAACCACCAGAACAATTTTTATCTTGCAAAACAGAACCCCTATGCCGATTAAACATCACCTCCCGTTTCTCCCCAAGCCTTTGATACTCACCATTCTGTTTTCTTGCGCTCGCTATCATTTTGAGTACTCTCAGTATCTCATGTCCTTCTGTGACTGGCTTATTTCATTTAAGTATAATGTTCTCAAAATTCATCCACGCTGTAGCATGCCTCAGAATTTATTTCCTATTTAAGGCTGAATAATATTTTATTGTATGCATATACCAAATCTTGTTTATTCATTCACCTGTTGATGGCCATATGGGTTGTTTCCATCTTTTGTTTGTTGTGAATAAAGCTGCTATGAACATAGATTTACAAGATCTCTTCAAAACTCTGATTCCAATTATTTGAATATATATCCAGAGATGAAATTGCTGGATCATATGATATTTCAGTTTTTAGCTTTTGAGGAATTACCATACTATTTCCATAGTGGCTACATCAGTTTACATTCTTTTTAAAAATATATATATATTTTATTGATTTTTTACACAGAGGAAGGGAGAGGGATAGAGAGTAGAAACATCAGTGAGAGAGAAACATCAATCAGCTGCCTCCTGCACATCCCCCACTGGGAATGTGCCCGCAACCAAGGTACATGCCCTTGACTGGAATCGGACCTGGGACCCTTGAGTCCACAGGCCGACGCTCTATCCACTGAGCCAAACCGGTTAGGGCCCAGTTTACATTCTTACCAACAGTGCACACAGGTTCCAATTTCTCCTTGCCAACACTTGTTACTTTCTTTTAAAAAAAATAATCAGGTGTGAATTGGTATCTCATTGATTTGCATTTCCCTAATGACTAGTGATATTGAGCATCTTTTCTTGTGCTTGTTGGTCATATATATAATTTTTTTTTCAAAAATGTTAATTTAGCCGAAACCAGTTTGGCTCAGTGGATAGAGCATCGGCCTGCGGACTGAAAGGTCCCAGGTTCGATTCCGGTCAAGGGCATGTACCTTGGTTGCGGGCACATCCCCAGTAGGAGATGTGCAGGAGGCAGCTGATCGATGTTTCTCTCTCATCGATGTTTCTAACTCTCTATCTCTCTCCCTTCCTCTCTGTAAAAAATCAATAAAATATATTTAACAACAACAACAAAAAATGTTAATTTGAGTCCTTGGCTCATTTTTCAAATTTGATTGTTTGTTTTTTATCATTGGTGAGTTATAGGACTATTTTACATATTCTGGGTGTTAACTTCTTATTAGATATACTAGAGGCCTGGTGCACAAAATTTGTGCATCGATGGGGTCCCTAGGCCTGGCCGGTGATCAGGGCCTATTGGGGGCCATCTTACCCAGTCCTGTTGGGTGGGGCTGCTGGGGCTGCCGGCCTGGGCTGGGGGCCTGCCAGCTGCCATACAGGGCCTGCTGGATGGGGCTGGAGGGACAGGT
>NW_005871790.1:52640-106603 GCF_000147115.1 Myotis lucifugus | reverse complement strand
GTCTGTGTGTTTTAACTTTGTTGTGTGTGCTTCTGGCGACAGATGCAAGAAATCACTGCTACATCAATGTTATGAAACTTTCCCCTATGCCAGCGGTTCTCAACCTGTGGGTTGCGACCCCTTTGGCGGTTGAACGACCCTTTCACAGGGGTCGCCTAAGACCATCCTGCATATCAGATATTTACATTACGATTCATCACAGTAGCAACATTACAGTTATGAAGTAGCAACGAAAATAATTTTATGGTTGGGTCACAACATGAGGAACTGTATTTAAAGGGCCAGAAGGTTGAGAACCACTGCCCTATGCTTTCTTCTACAAGCTTTATAGTTTTAGTACTGACATTTAGATTTTTTAATTTATTCTGAGCTATTTTTTGTATATGATGTAAGGTAGGGATCAAACTTTATTCTCTTGTGGATGTAGTTTTCTCAGCACCAACTTGTTGAGAAGACTGTTTTATCCCCATTAGTCTTAGCACCTCTAAAATCACTTGACCATATATATGAGGATTTATATCTGCTCTCTCTATTTTATTCCTGTGGTCTGTATGTTTGTTGCTAAGCCAAGACCACAGTGTTTTGATTGCTGTAGCTTTGAAATCAGGAAATATGCAATCTCTCACTTTGTTTCTATTCAAGATTGTTTTGACTGTTCAGGTCCCATGAGATTCCATGTGAATTTTAGGATGGAATTTTCCTATTTCTATACTAGATGCTTGTGGGATTTTGATAGAGATTGCATTAAATCTATAGATTGATTGGGTACTATTGACATCTTAACAATGTTGTTTTCAAGTCTCTGAACATGGAATGTCTTTCCACTTGTTAATATATTATTTAATTTCTTTAGCAATGTTTTGTAGTTTTCGGTATACAAATTTTTCACCTCCTTGGTGAAAGTTTATTCCTACATATTTTATTCTTTTTGATGCTATTGTATATAGAATTTATTTTTTATTTTTATTTTTAAATATATTTTATTGATTTTTTACAGAGAGGAAGGGAGAGGAATAGAGAGTTAGAAACATCAATGAGAGAGAAACATCGATTCAGCTGCTTCCTGCACACTCCCTACCGGGGATGTGCCCACAACCAAGGTCCATGCCCTTGACCGGAATCGAACCTGGGACCCTTCACTCCACAGGCTGACGCTCTATCCACTGAGCCAAGCCGGCTAGGGCAATATAGAATTTATTTTTAAAGTTCCTTTATGGATTATTCATTGTTTGTATATGAAATGCAACTGATTTTTGCCTATTGATTTTGTCTCTTGAATCTTTGCTGACTCTGCTTATTAGTTCTAACAATGTATGTGTATAATCTTTAGAGTTTTATACGTGTAAATCATGTTGTCTGTGAACAAAGAGAATTTTACTTCTTTCTAATTTGGATGCTTTTAATTGTTTTTTCTTGCCTAATTGCACTGGCTAATAGTTCTATTATGACACTAACTAGAAGAGGCCAAAGCAGGCATCCTTGTCTTGTTTTATTGACTCTAGAAGAAAAACTGCTTTTCATCACTGAGTATGATATCAGTAGTGGTTTTTTATATATGGTCTTTATTATGTTGAGGTAGTTACCTTCTATTCCTAATTTTTGAGTGTTTTTTATCATGAAAGGATGTTGAATTTTGTCAAATATTTTTCTGTATCAAATGAGATAATCATGTGTTTTCTCCTTCATTCTGTTAATGTGATATATTGTAGTGATTGATTTTCATATGTTAAACCATCCTTACTTTGTCCAATAACAAATCCCACTTGATGGTGGTGTATAATCCTTACAATGTGCTGTTGAATTATATTTTCTAGAATTTTGTTGAGGATTTTTGCATCAGAATTCATCAGAAATGTTGGTTTATAGTGGTTCTGTTTTTTCTTATAGTGTCTTTGTCTGGCTTTGGTATCAGAGTAATGCTGATTTCATAAAATGAGTTAGGAAGGATTATTTCCTCTTCATTTTTAGGAAAAGTTTGATGATAACATGTGTTAATTACATTTTAAATACTTGTTAGAATTCAACAGTGAAGCATGAGGTCCTAGGATTTTCTTTGTTGGGAGGTTTTTGATTGTTGATTCAATTTCCATTACTAGTTATACAATTTCTATTTCTTCATGAGCAATTCTTGGTGGACCGTCTGTTTCTAGAAATTTATCTGTTGTATCTAGTTATCCAAATTGTTGGCATATAATTTTTTTCATAGTATTCTCTTATAATCCTTTTTATTTGTGCAAAATCACTTGTAATGTCTTCTTCATTTCTGATTTTAGTTATTTGAGTGTTCACTCTTTTTTTCTTAGTCAGACTCTCTAAAGGTTTGCCAATTTTGTTGATCATTTCAAAGAGGTGTGCATGTATATGTGTGTGCACCAGCACAGCAGACTCAAAGCTCTTTACCTGGTAACTGTGGGGCACCATCCACTGGTCGAACCTACTTGCTCAGCCTCATCCTAGACTCCTCTCCTTGATTTTTTACAGAGAGGAAGGGAGAGGGATAGAGAGTTAGAAACATCAGAGAAACATCATCAATCAGCTGCCTCCCGCACACTCCCCACTGGGGATGTGCCTGCAATCAAGGTACATGCCCTTGACCGGGACCCCTGAGTCCGCAGGTTGACGCTCTATCCACTGAGCCAAACCGGTTAGGGCAGTCTTGTTGATTTTTGAAAAAAGGTCTTTTTTGATTATCTTTGCTCTAGTCCCGTGGTTCTCAACCTTCTGGCCCTTTAAACACAGTTCCTCATGTTGTCACCCAACCATAAGATTATTTTCATTGCTACTTCATAACTGTGAGGTTGCTACTGTTATGAATCATAATGTAAATATCTGATATGCAGGATGGTCTTAGGCGACCCCTGTGAAAGGGTCGTTCAACCGCCAAAGGGGTTGCAGCCCACAGGTTGAGAACCTGCTCTAGTCTTTATTATGTTCTTTCTTTTGTTAGCTTTGAGTTTAGCTATTTTCCCCTAGTTCTTTATGGTATGAACCTAGGTTGGTGATTTGAGATATTTCTTTTTTTAAATGTAAATGCTTAGAGCTATAAATTTTCTTAGTATTGCTTTTATTGCATACATAAGTTTTGGTAAGTAGTGTTTTCATTTTTACTTGTCTCAAGATATTTTAAAATTTCTCTTGTGAGATCTTCTTTGACCAAGAGGATTTTTCAGGTTTTCTTTTGCTACTGATTTCCAGCTTCATTTTAATGTGATTGTACAAGCTACTTTGTATGATTCCAATCTTTTTTAAAAATACATTTTTATTTATTTCAGAGAGGAAGGGATAGGGAGAGAGAGATAGAAACATCAATGATGAGAGAGCATCATTGATCGCTGCTTCCTACACACCCCCTACTGGGGATTGAGCCCACAACCTGGGCATGTGCCCTGACCGGGAATCGAACCGTGACCTCCTGATTCATATGTCAACTCTCAAACACAGCCATGCCAGCTAGGCTGTATGATTTTAGTCTTTTAAAATGTATTAAAATTTGCTTTGTGACCTAACATATGTTCTATTCTGGAGAATTCTCCCTTTGCACTTTTGAAAAATGTTTATTCTGCTCTTGTGGGTGCAGTATTCTGATATGTCTGTTAGTACAGTTGCTCTGTGGAGGTGTTCAACTCTTCTGTTTCCTTTTTGATCTTCTGCCTGGTTTTTCTATTGATTATTTAATGTGGGGTGTTGCTTCTCCTAATATATTGTGTTCCTGTTTCTCCCATTACTTCTGTCAGTATTTGCTTCATATATTTAGAAGCTCTGATGTTTGGTGCATATCTTATGTAATAAAAGGCTAATATGCAAATCGGCTGAATGGCCAAATGACTGGTCGCTATGATGCGCACTGATCACCAGGGGGCAGACGCTCAACTCAGGAGCTGCCCCAGAGCGCTGCTCAGCCAGAAGCTGGTAAGCACAGTGGCTATGGCTGGAGCCTCTCCTGCCTCCAGGGCAGCACTAAGGATGCCCGACTGCAGGGAGCGGGCCTAAACTGTCAGTTGTACATCCCCTGAGGGATCCTGGACTGTGAAAGGGCGCAGGCCGAGCTGAAGCCACTGCCCGTCCTCCCCCTAGTGCACAAATTTTGTGCACTGGGCCGCTAGTGTATTTATATTTGTTATACCTTCTTGGTGAGTCAAATTGTATTTTTTTTGGCCAGACATTTGCATTTATAAAGTCAAATATGATAATCCTTCCTTTTATGGGTTTGGCTTTATTTTAGGCACTTCAATATCAAGGAATAAATTAACCAGTGCTTTCTTCTGAAGCATGTGTATTTTTATATTTTAACATTTGCTCTACCCAGAGGTCCAAACACCATTATTTAATGTGACTTGAGCCTTTAATATTCTGAAATAGTTGGGTCCCCTAAATAAGTGCAGACCCCTAAACTCTCTCCCTGTTGTGTGGTCTGCCTGGCTTGGCCTTGCCTCACTGTTGCCCTCTTTTCCGACCACTCTTCTACCAAAGTCTAAGTAGTTAATTAGGTGTCCCCACCCATCTCCAGTCATTGCTGGTTGTCTGTATATATACATTAAGTAAATTATGGTTTCAGCCAAAACTTTATGCTTGCCAACCACAACGCCAGGCCAGTGTAAATACTTAATCAGTATTAAATGGATACAAAGATGCTGTGACCTGGGTTCCACACACATCCTGGGGCTGTGAAAGGAGACTCAGACTCAGGGATTTGCATGTCACACTCAAGCCCGGGCCAGTTTATCCATTCTTTAATGTCACCAAGGGAGGGAGCTTGGCTTGGGAAGTGAAGGGCTGAACCCGGAGAGGGAGTTACTTTTACATGGGATTTACCATCTTTCCCATGAAGAGAGGCATGTTGGCATTTTCATCCATGATGATGACTAAGAAGGGCCTGTTGAACTTGATGGTCAGATGCTTAAACCTGTGACGCTCTTCCGAAGGCATGGCACCAGAATGGTCATGCCCACTCTCATCGATGGTCAGCACAGCCTTGTGCAGCGCCTGGAAGGGAGAGAGCAGAGGCATGCTGGGGCAGAGGCAGACTGCTCCGTCCTTTACCCAGGCCTTGGAGCAAGGCCAGATATGGGGGAAGCTGTGCTGGGGGCTCAAGGAAGGGTCTGTGCAGAGGCCCAGTGGGGACCTGGACCTTTATAGCATTTCCTTGATTGAAAAACCAAACAATGACAAACAAGCAGAATTGCCAGCTGGGTGTCTGCCATTGGAGCATTTTTATTAAAGAACCACTGGACTCACAACTTGAATCATCATGGTGTGGTGGGAAGAACATGAAATGGGGTTCCAATCCATTTTCCCCCACCAGTTAGCCAACTAACTAACTAACTAACTAACTAAATAACTAACTATGCCAACTCAAGGAGATGAATACTCTTCTTGAATCCTCGCTTTCCTAAGTAGGAAAATCAGAGCTACATGATATGACCACCTAGGGCCACTACGTGCTTTATGTGAGAACCCCAGCCAGCGTAGGTGCTCCATAAATGTGTGCGTGTGTTAGAGGTGTGCATGCACACTCGCTGTGTGTGCGTGTGTTAGAGGTGTGCATGTATGTGTGTGTGCCTGTGTTAGAGGTGTGCATATATGTGTGTGTGCCTGTGTAGAGGTGTGCATGTATGTGTGTGCCTGTGTTAGAGGTGTGCATGTATGTATGTGTGCCTGTGTTAGAGGTGTACATGTATGTATGTGTGCCTGTGTTAGAGGTGTGCATGTATGTGTGTGCCTGTGTTAGAGGTGTACATGTATGTGTGTGTGCACCAGCACAACAGACTCAAAGCTCTTCACCTGGTAACTGTGGGGCACCATCCACTGGTCGAACCTACCTGTTCAGCCTCATCCCAGACTCCTCTCCTTTACCGTTCCTTCCCCAGGAGCTGCTCCCTCCCCTGCACCATACTCAGTCCTCTCTTATCACCTGCCTTGTCCTTCCATCCAGGCCTCCCTTGCAGGGGACACCAGGTCCCCCCCACCCCCCCACAGGGGACACCAGGCCTCTCCACTTCTCAAGGCCTTTGCGACTCCACCTGCGCACCCTCACGCCTCTGGACCAACATTCTCATCTTCCCTGCAAATAGCCCCACCTCAGGAGGTAGAAGCTGGACTTGGACTTTCTGTCCCTGGGCGTGTCTCTTGTTTCTCGTGTCCGATTGTAAGGTCCTTGGGGACCGGGGCATAGGTGGGGACCCTCCTAGTGTCCAGTCCACAGTCAGGCACTCAGTTTGTAGCCAGTACTGAGCCGCAGTTGTTTTTTTCAATTCTCCTGATAAGTGGCATCTTTAGCCCAAATCACTCATTAACTTGGACTCGCTGGTTCATCAATAGCTCCAGTGTCACAGGAAGGGAGGAGGGGGCAGAATTCCTTTGAAATCCCTGACCCTCGGTCTGACTTTGTAAATATGGGTCCATCGAGGCCCAAAGAGGAGAAGACCCTGACCAGAGATGAGACAGAGGGTCAGTGACACCGCCTGAGAGGACGTCCCTAAAGGGCCAGGACAGGAGGCCACCCCTCCCTCGGGCGCCTGAGCACGTCCCAGTCTTGGTGAGTCCAGTGGCCTTCCCCAGAGACCTCGGTCTGCGGGGTGTTTGTGCCCCTTCGTCCCCTCCCCTGGGCTGCAGCCCGCACACATTCTGCCCTGTGGACACCAGGGACAGGCTCACCTTGGACAGCGTCAGGGGAACTCCCTCGCTGATCCCCGAGAGCTCAGCCCCATTACTGAAGACCTTGGTGATGCCCATTTCACCCAGGATGGCTTTCAGATCATAGGTTCCAGAAATGGACAGTTTGGGCATACTCAGAGAGGCAGACCTGTCAAGATGGTTAGAAAAGAAAGGAATTTCACAACACGGAAAGTTTTCCTTTTCTGGTCATTTCTCCCACTTGGCCCCTGCCTCTCTACCCACAGGCGGATGGCGGTCATTATTGGTTTGTTGTATTTTTAGGTGCTCTCCCCTGTCAGAGAATGTCAGAATGATGTGGGTCCTCTTATCCTGAAAGCCTCTTAAATGCCACCTCCTCTGAGAAGCCCTCCGGGCAGACCTGCAGTGTCCTTGGGAAGCACTTTGCACACTGTCCTGCAGGGTTTGGTCACCCCCGACTGGGCCTTCGGGGCTGGAATCCCAAGGGAATGTGGGGCATGGTTTCAGGTGTTGAGTGACATTTGCCCAGTGAGTGTTGAATGACACTCGGGGCTGATTGCTCAGCTCTTGTTTCCCATGGGGACAGGTTGTGGCCCTGAGGAGGTCTGACATGATCCTAGCCAGGAACTTTCTATCCTTTCACTCCACACTCAGCCTTCTCCAGGAAGCGTACCGCTTCCTCTCCTAGTGAGTGAGGTGCTGCTCTCCCTGCGCCAGGCACTGACATGGGGAAGGGGCCGTGTCCCAGCTGGAAGTCCCCCAGGACAGGGCTCTGCCTCCTCAGCTGCCGGCACTGTCCCTCTTACAGAGCCCGGCAGGTGCTACCTAAACTGACGCTGGCCTCTGTCTGGAAGCACAGAGTCATGCACGAGGTGGGTCCCCCTCCCCTGGCCCAATGGCCAGGCCCGACGTGGCTGGGACTCACCGTATGTCGATGTTTTTGAAGATCCTGGCCAGGTGCTTCTGGCAGACCTTGGCCTCCAGGTATTGCATCTTCCCCTCGTCGGGCAGGATCAGGAAGGCGGGCATTTGGCCCCTGTAGTGCTGCAGCAGCACCCAGGAGGAGAGCGCCTTGTCGTGCAGCAGGTCAAACCTGCCCAAACGGTGGGTCATGGGCACCCTTATCGTGGTCTTCTTGTCCACGTGGAAGTCTTCTGCTACAAAGCCCTCAGCCTCGAATTTAACCTTCCACTGGCCTGGAGAGAGGTGAAGGTGCAGGTCAGCCAGGAGAGGGAGGGGTTAGGTACCTGTGGCAGAACACAGGAGCCCGGTGTGAGAGGGCTCTCTCTGAGCCTCAGTTTCCCCGTCTGTCAAGTGGAGCTGAAAGGAACCTCAGCTCACTGACAGGACTTCAGTGGGGAGAAAGCCAGACTGGAGGAGGGTCCACATTGTCTATATTGTAGAGGCTCAGGGATGCCAGCCTGGCTGGGCAGAGTAAGCATTTGAACTTGTATTTCATGCCTGTTTACTAGTAATGGAGGGTTGCTAAGAAGGGGCTAAATGAAAATGATTGGCATCAGTCATGCTTGGCAGCTCCTTGCCTGAGTCTCCCTGCCCCTTGAATCGAGCTTCTTATCATTCAGGGAAATCACCCTTGTTCTTATTCTAATGGCCTTTCCTGGACCAACATGTGAGACACGGAGGCCTGGGCATCCCCTCTGCTATTCCAAGAGACCATCACCATCCTGCCAAGTGAGAGCACACAGGAGTCTCAGGGGCCCCTGAGCCCCTTCCTCATTGGATGGAAGGTGGAGACTGGGGCTGGACAGGGGACAGGACCCGCCTGGAGACCCACAGCTCAGCTGGGGCCCAGGATGTGCTGACTCTGGGCTCAGCGCTCTCCAGGGCATTTTCTGCCCCAGGTCAAGGAGCTCACAGAGAGAAGGAAACAGCCCCTGACCTTGACTCTCACCTCCCTGCCCCAGGCTGTTTCCAGGGACTGTTCCAACAGCCTCAGAATGTGCTCTGGGACCCACAGGTCTCTGGCATTTTCTTCACTCCCAGGGAGGAAGGCAGGCTGAGAGTCAAGTTCAGTTGAGCACCCACATTGTGAGCCTGTAGTCCCATGTTCTTTGTCACATGCTACTCCTCACAGAAACCTGGCAGCAAGGGATTATTAGGTTCATGTTCCAGATAGGAAACTAGAACCTCAGAGAGGTCAGAGACTTGCCGAGAGCCAGACACTGCCGGTGGTGGGGGCAGGATTTGAACCCCGTCTTTCTGACTCTAGAGCTGCCACTCCTCCCACGACACTAGAGTGGTCCAGGAGACCTTCTTCATTTGCAAACTCTGCTAAAGTGTGTTTGCCTGGCTCTGTGTTGTGTGTGGGGCACAGTGCGTACTGTCCCTCTGTCCCTGGTGGGGTTCGCGAGGCGCGTGGAAGAGGCACAGAGGCCTGATGCGTCCTGCAGGGAAGATGACGCTCTGAGTGCTGACCCGTCGCTCGCTGACCTTATTGATCAGGGGGCGTTTCTCATGGTTGTGTGGGGAGAACGGAATCCCCCTGCCCAGATGCATAGTCACATGGCATCCTGCACCGCCCAGGAAAGCTTAGGAACTGATGTTTGAGAATGTTTTTGGATGTTTGTATGCGAACCAGCTCAGGCTGGTGGTAAAACCTACCTTGAAAGAAGATGTAATTCGCCAGAGCGAGACTTGTGTCTTTGTCAAGCTCTTGGAACAGGTCTACAATTTTTTCTTGGCTTTTCATCTCTATGTAATCATTGACCTGTGCATTGGCCTTGGTGTCTCTGAAGTTGATGGAGAAGACATCTGTGTGGTACAGCTTCCCGACATCTTCCAAAAACTTATCCACCGGCTTCACACTCTCGTTGACAAACAAGATGTTGGCAGTGATCAGCTGCAACTGTCTGTCTGGCTCAGTGAAGGTGTGGAGGAGGTGCTGTAAGCCTGTGTGGATGTCAGCCTCAGGTACCTTCTTCAAGTTGAAATGTAATCCCTCCAGGATCTGGGTGTGAGTGTCGCCCTTGGCCCCCAGGGAGAGCATGGCAAAGGCTGTAGCGATGCTCACTGGGGAGAAGAAGATGTTGGTGGAGTTGGACTGATGGGCCACCTGGCGGTACAGGCTGAAGGCGAAGTTGGCCAGTTCCGGTGTGATCTTGTGGACAGCGACTCCATGGAGACTATCAGCCAGGGAGGCAGGGGCCAGGCAGCACAGGCCTGCCACCAGGAGGAGGCCCCACATGACGGAGGATGGCATTGTCCTGTGAGGGAGAGAAGGGGCATCACGCCCAAGTCAGGCCACACAGTGAGTCCCCCTGGCCCCTGATTCACACCATATAAAGCAACCAGAGTTTATTCAGCATCTACCTCGTGCAGCCCTGTGCCAGTGATGAGTTCTGCATCCTCATCGGAATGACTCAGAACAATAGCTAAGACTTGCACAGTGTTCCCAGGTGCCGAGCTCCTCTCTGAGCACTTCGCTCGCACATCTCCTTGCCCCCTTATAGCGATCGTAGGATGCAGGTCATAGGCCAATTCTCAATCTCCAGAGGAGGAGACCAAAGTGCCACAGGCTTAAGTCACTTGTCCAAGGTCACAGAGCAAAGAAAGGAGCAGGACACAGGGAGTGTGGCTCACGCTCTCTACAGCTACCCTGACATCTGCAATGACCCTGAGGTGCAAGTGCCACAGCTCCTATTTTATCAAAGAGGAAACTGAGGCACAGGACACAGGTGCTACATGCACACAGTTACTCAGGAAGCAGCCAGATCCGCCTCAGCGATGACTGGATATGGAGCAGCCCCAAGGCGGCTGCCATGGGACTTAGTTATTTAATGGGCAGAGAGGCTGCTGCCCAGAGAGGGAAAGATCTTGCCCCAGGACACACAGCCAGAACACCCCAGAGCTTTGAGGAATCCCATCCTGCCCGGCATGGCCCAGACCCTCCCTCACGCCACACACTTCATCCATCTCCCTTTTCTCGCAAACACTGCAGCTTGCACATGTGGGCCACCTGATCCTGCATGTGCCAGGCCTGGGGGCTGTTAGAAGCCTGGTGCTGTTTGGAGGAAGAGCACCTGTGAGCCCTTCACCAGGAGGCCCTCCTGGACATCCATTGTCGGAAGGAGTGTCTCCTTATCTTCGCTTTACAGGATGCCAGAAAGTGAGGCTTGAGAGGGTTGGTGACTTGCTCGTGGCCATGCAACTGGTCAAGCAGAGCCAGGACAGACAGGCCTCTGGCTTCTGGTCCCGCCCTCTGCCGGGCGGGGTCACCTGCTAACTCTTCCCAAGCTGGAACCTGGCTGCTTGTAGGGGTCAGGTTAACAAGGAGTCAGTGGCTCAGCGCAGCTCCAGGAACACTGGGGGCAGCGAAGTCCCAGGCCCCAGGCTGTCCTGGGCGGCAGCCTCCCAGAATAACCAGCCCTCAGTGTGACAGCGGAGGGCTCTCCAGGCATGGCCAGGGTCTTCTCGGGTCAGAAGTGCCATGTGGAGGTCCCTGGTGGGACAGGAGGGCCTCAGGGCATGAGGCTCCTTGGGAGGCCTCCTCCCTGGTTAGTCATATTTCTTATTTCAGGATGGATTTGTGTCATGTGAGTCCCCACTGAGATTGCTCCTGGGGGCCAAGGTGTTCAGTAGACCCGTGAGTTTGGGGCGTTCATTCTTCTTGGGTGGGGACCTTGTCTAGGGATCCCAGGGTTCCACGGTGGCAGGTTCTGTCGAGGCCTTTAGGAGATGCAGTGAACCCTCTCCTGCACCCCCCTGGGGAGCTTGGGCACCCCTTATTCACTGGGAACTTAATGGCAGTCATCTCTACAAGGCTAAATGGCAACAGTCTCCGAGTGTCAGGGCTGTTCCCACTAAATAGTCACATGGCCACAGCCCCTCGAAGCCAATCCAAGCTGGCCCCACGGCGAATCTCAGGTCCCATCCCCCACATGGTCAGCAGTGGACTCACCTGTCCACACGGGCAGGACCCACCCCTAGCCCTGGGCTCAGGTGACAGGGCCTCAGATACTGCTTTCTGCAGTGACACAGGGTGGCTGGGGGGCAGGGGGTGGTGTAAGCGAGTTTCTGTTAGCCTTGGACAGGCCTGGGTTCTGATCTGCCCCTGTCCTTCCCTAGCTGTGGGCCCACATTCTCATCTCTGAGCTTCCCCTTTAAAGTGAGATTGCTGGGAGAAGTGAGTGAAATCAGCCTCGTCATCAAAGCTCACAGCCAGAAAGAGACCGGCGATCAGCTGTGGGGGAAGAGGGTTGTGGGTTTTGCAAAGTAAAACCTTTAGGATCCACAAGGGGCCAACCGATATCAAGATGGGCCGTGAACCCAGATAAGAGAGGGGAAGAGGTGAGAGAAGAGGGTTATCGCAAGAGTTAATGAATACCCGTCAGCCTTCCAGAGATCAAGGCCAGCTTGGTAGGGTAGGAGGTCGGGGCCAGGGAGCAGAGGGGAGACCACGGGCCACCCTCCGGAAAGTGGGAAAAGCTCATCAGGCATCTGCTTTCTCCAGTGAGATGGACAGGGCGTGGAATCGAAGGGAAGGTCAAGGTCTCTGTCTCTGACTGAGTTTTAAAGGAACCAGGTAAGAAAGAAGACTGAGGTAGAGAAGCTGGGCAATCAACAAACAGCAAGTGCTGGTGAGGATGTGGAGCAAAGGGAGCCCTAGTTCCCTGCTGGTGGGGGTGCAGACTGGCGCAGCCACTGTGGGAAACCGTATGGAACTTCCGTTTGACCCAGAGATCCCACTTCTGGGAATATATCCTAAAAACCCCAAAACTCCAATCAGAAAGAATGTAAGCACCCCTATGTCCATAGCAGCACTATATACAATAGCTAAGATCTGGAAACAGCCCAAGTGCCCATCAGTAGATGAGTGGATAAGAAAGCTGTGGACATCTACACCATGAAATACTATAAAAAAATTTTAAAAAAGAAGCAGGGCAGAGAATGGGTAGGGGGAAGGGGCTTCCAAGGGGATGGGTCCCTACCTTGGCAGGTGGGAGAATCCCAGGTGATGCCACCGAGGCCACAGGGAGGGGATGAAGAGAGAAGTGGCAGAAAGCAGCTGTGCCCACAGCACTGGTAGTCTGAGGGGAGCGAGCCCACAACTGCGGAGCAGGACAGAGAAGGCTCACTGACCCGCTTCCTATCCTGACCCAGCAACTGCAGCCCAACCTGCTGTGCCTCAGTGTCCTCCTCTGTCAGTGGAGGTGACCATCGTGGCACCCCAGCGCTCACCCAGCGCAGCTCTGGAGGAGTTTGTGGGAGGGTGACACACTCAGCACGTGGAACTCACCTGCTTTCCAGAGAGCCTCGCCGGGCTGCACTCATCTCTCAGGCTGCCCCAGTCTCTCACGGCTTCACCTACTTATAGGGCATCTCGGGGTGGGGATGTGAAGTTCCATGGCCCAGTAACCGCCGCCGCCCCCCCCCCCCCCAATCGTGCAAGAAATGAGCCTGGGAGCCTTGAGCGCTCAGCCAGCAAGGGCCTGATACCATCGGGGCCTTGCTGTGCCTCCCTGAAGCAGCCTAGTCTAGTGGAGCCAGCATGTGCAGGTCACCTGAGGGTGGGGTGGTAGGGCCCGTGGCCATATAAGACCAAAGGGCTGTCTTGCTTTGATGCCCACCTCACAGATCTGTGGAGAGGAGTAAATGAGGAAGACATACTCAGAGCCTGGAACTGTGCCTGAGACATGGTTGACCTTCAACAAATGTCAGCGCCTGAAGTCACTGGGCTTGAGGCTGCCAAGGTTCCAGGCCCAGGAAAGCTCACGTCGGGACGTGGAATCGGCCTCCGAAGTGCATTTATCCAGGCGGGAGGGAGATCACAGACACCACCACGTGCCAAGACTCAGTGTGACCCTGTGGAAGAATGACACTGGCCACCCTGAAAGCATCAAGGCCTCAAGGAAGGCTCAAGGGACCTTAATTGTCCCTGTTTTGCTAGTGAGAAAAGCCAAGGCTCCCCGTGGGAAGCCGGGGGGGGGGGAGAGGGGGGAGTGGACCCTCGCTAGCGTGCCAGTGGGGTCTGTGTAAGATCCCAGGCCATCTGGCTCCTGCTCCTGGTCCATGGTAACCAATTGTTGCAATCTGCAAGTTACTCCTCTCTTAGTTTTGTCAGTGAATCGAGACAGGGAAGCAGGAAGCTAGCCCCGAACTATTACTTCTGGAATCTACAGTCTTGAGAAATGTGTAATATTTGGTAAGAACCAGCACTACAAAACACTCTGCAGAATAGTCCACAGAAGAAACTTTAGAGTTGGGTCTTGTTATCCCCATTTTGCAGTGATGGAAACTGAGGCACACAGACATCGGAAAAGCTCATGGTTCTGTACTAATTGGAGGCTGATTTGGGATTCCTGCATTCTTTCTGCTTTGTGGTACTGCATTTTCATCCTAACATTTTAATGCTGAAAGTCACCTCAGGATGAAAGGAAGTGACAGTGATCACACTCAGAGCATACTGAGGCTATTGATAACTGCTGACTAAGGGGAAAATGGCTTTTAAAAATCCATACAGTCTGTTTTCTGTATCAGTGAGTCTGTTTCTGTTTTGTTTGTTAGTTTATTTTGTGCATTAGATTCTACATATAAGGGAAATCACATGGTATTTATCTTTCTCTGACTGGCTTATTTCACTTAGCACAGTACCCTCCAGGTCCATCCATGCTGGCTCCGAAGTAAGATTTCCTTCCTTTTTTATGGCTGAGTAGTATTCCATTGTGTGAATCAGGGATGGGGAACATGCAATCCAAGGGCCATATAAGGCCCATGAAATAATTTGGTGTGGCCCTGCCAAGGCATTAGGGGTAAGTTAATTACATGTTTGACCAAATATAGCAGGCTAATTTTTAAGTTGATAATTTTGCATGGCCTGCGAATGATGTTATAAAAATCCAAATGGCCCTTGTCAGAAAAAAGGTTCCCCACCCCTGGTAAATGTACCACAGCTTTTTTATCCACTCATCTACTGATGGGCACTTGGGCTACTTCAAAAAAGAAAAAAAAAACAAAGAAAGAAACCCCTAGATAACAATGTGGTGATTGCAGGAGGGAAAGGGGTGGGGGAGGTGGCGGAGGGTGAAAGGGGATATGTGGGGCAGAAAGAGAGTTGATTTTGGGTGATGAGTGTGCGATGCAGGAGGCATGCAGATGATGTGTTACAGAGTGTACACTTGAAACATGTATGGTCTTATTAACCAATGTCACCCCAATACATTCAATAAGAATAAGGTGAATACAGACTTCTCACTTGCTCTGTTGGCTGTGCTCTCTGTGAAAGCCCCACCGTGACATTAAAAAGCATCCAGGCAGCTCCCACCTTCCCCTGCATGGTGTGCCCTTTGTTCCCAGATCGCACAGTGATAATGGTACAGGGAGCACTGGCCTTGGGGGCAGCTTGGGCTTCAGAGAGCACACGTCCCTGCTCATATCTTTTGTCTCCGCCTGCGGTCAGGCCCTCCCTGAGGGACTGTCCTGCTATTGCCCCCCTCCCGTGTGACTTCTCAGGGCACCCCCAGATTCCCTGGCACGTGCTCACCGCAGCACCTGGGCCATTTCCTCCTGGTGTGAACTCACCACCCCTTTTCTGGCACTTTCTAATATTTTTCCTCCCTGAGGGTTGCCCTCTGCCTTCCCTGGTCCTTTCTAATCTAAGCCATAATTGAAGGCTTGCTTCTTAGGTGATTTATATAAATATATACATATTTATTTAAATTGATTTCAGAGAAGAGAGGGAGGGAGAGGGAGAGAGAGAAAAGCATCAGTGATGAGAGAGAAGCACTGCCTCGTGCACGCCCCACACTGGGGATGAGCCCACAACCTGGGCATGTGCCCTGACCGGGAATTGAACCTGACCTCCTGGCTCACAGGTTGATGCTCAACCACTGGCCACACCAGCCAGGCTGTTTGCATTTTCTTGCTGAACAAGGACCCACCCATGGCCTTGTGGAGAGGGCCAAGGGGGCCCTGGGGTGGAAATCAATATGTAATCTGTAGTTTCCATTTCTGAGTTAGTGCACATGTGTGAGAGCCTGGAGCCCCCTTGACCTTGGTCTTATTTTAGTCTTTCCAATGTATCCCCTGACCCTCAAAATCAGCCCTTGAAGGACACAGGCTAGGAATCGTCATCCCCAGTGACAGGAGGGCAGCTGGTGCCCACCCGTCAGGGCAGAGCTCCCACTTAAACTCAAAAGTGTGTTATTTATGCTTAAAATTGAATAGCTGTGTCTTGCCTGCAAACCAATAGAGGCGTGACTGTCACTGCCAGGCAGTCCCTGCGGCTTCCCAGAGTCTTCTTCTCCATTTCAGAGGGGAGCTGGGACCCCGCTCAAGGGGAGACTGACCAGCACCAGCCCAGGCCCCAGCACCGGTGACTCCAGCTGGCGGTGGGCCAGAGAGGCAGGTGCCACGTGGACTGGGAGGCTGGAATTGGTCATAGGTCTGAGATGGTCTGGGGAATGTATGGCGTAGGGGCGGCCCGGCCGAAGTGAGGGACCTGCCTTCTAGGCCTGGGTCTTCTGTCGGCTGGAACCCTAGCTCCCCACCTGTCATTGGGGGTAATGAGTCCTAGCCTGTGTCCTTCGAGGACTGAGTTTGAGGGTCGGTGGATACACAGGGGACACGAAAGAATAGGCAAAGCTGAGGCTGATGGCGTCCTGCCTGCCTGAGGCCTGCTCTCTTAGGACAAGGCTGCCCCGATGCTTTGCCCACCCCATGGATGGACCCTATTGGTTCCCATCTGAGCCAGTGTGGGATGGGGGTCCTTCTGCCTTGTCCCCGATCCCAGGCCAAGCCCATTCCCGAGAGCCCAGGGAGCTGGCTCCTCCAGGCTGCGGGGCCAGCTCGGCTTCCTGGCCCTTGTAGGGTGTGTGTGTGGTGGGGAGTGGGGGGCTGCTCTCAGGACGGCCTCCAGCTGGGGCCCAGGAGCTGTGGTCTCCCTCTGAGGACCACGGGGACGCCATGGGGCAGGAACAAGGCAAGTTGAAATGTGTCTCCTTCAGAGCTCAGCCAGGGGAGGGCAGGCGGGCCGGTGGGGTCGCTGCTTGCTGTACTTCTCTCCCATGGTGAAGGCATCATTGTAATGACTTTGCAGAGCCTCCCAGGACATCCTGGCCGCATGGTGAGGGGACAGGAGGGCGTAGGGTACGTGTCTTGGGGGGTAACTGTCCCGCCGAGTTTGAGCGGGTGTTGCCAACCCGACCAGAGACCCTCTTCTTCACCTGGGACAAGAGACCCGCGTCTAGGACAGCGTATCTGAGGGACCTGGGAGGGGAGTGACAAGGGCAGAGCGGGTGTTCGCCGTCCAGCCCATTGGAAAGGGCTCCTGGAGAGACAGACCTGTGCATGGCCGGGGCCCGGCCTGGCTCAGGAGACTCTGGGATGAGAGGGGACCTGGCTTCTCCCTCTGCCTCTGTGCTGGACACGCGGCAGCTCAGCACCCCCGTGGGAGCTGCCTGCGCTGGGGCACCAGGGAGGCGGCCTGGTGGTGGGCAAGCAGCCCTGCAGGGGGAGGGCCTCCCAGGGCCACAGGGTGGGGCTTGGCAGGAGGACCCGGCAGACGCTTGGTGGAGGGGCCACGGGCTGGACTCTGAGCCATGCAATGCCCCCTGGACACTTCCCAGGCACAACTGGCACCTGGGGTTTTCTGAGGAGATGGGCAGAGGCAGCAGGCTGTGCTGTGTCAGCAGCCACACATCCGGCCCCGCACGGGGCTGGACGGTGTACGTGTCTAATAAATACCAACACAGTGGGTACGTGACATACCCCCCTCCCCGCCCCCCAGGTAGAGAGGGGAGACTCAGAGACAGGAGGAGGAGGGATTGGCAAGTCACACTCCAGCTTGGGCCAGGCCAGTCACTCTTTATTGTCACCTTCGGAGGGGACCTGCCTGGGTGGGGGCTGAACCAGAGAGGCAGCTATTTCTGGGTGGGATTCACCACCTTGCCCACAAAGAGGGGGGCTTTGGTGACTGTATCATAGATGACCACGACGAAGGGCCTGTTGAACTCAATATCCGGGGGAAGCGACATCGGCATTATTTCCATATATGTGGCCCCGGCAGCTTCGGTCCCCTTCTCATCCAGGGTCAGCACAGCCTTATGCATGGCCTGGAGGGGAGAGAGCAGAGCTGTGGTCTGAGCGACACAGGCAAACCCCACCCCGGCCTGGGAGCTCAGCTGGTGAGGGCAGTGGTGCCAGGGAGGGGAGGCTTCCCGGGCCTGTCCCCACCAGCTGTCCCTCCTTCCAGGTCCCCCCACCCCCGCAGGGGACACCAGGCCTCTCCACTTCTCAAGGCCTTTGCGACTCCACCTGCGCACCCTCACGCCTCTGGACCAACATTCTCATCTTCCCTGCAAACAGCCCCACCTCAGGAGGTAGAAGCTGGACTTGGACTTTCTGTCCCTGGGCGTGTCTCTTGTTTCTCGTGTCCGATTGTAAGGTCCTTGGGGACCGGGGCATAGGTGGGGACCCTCCTAGTGTCCAGTCCACAGTCAGACACTCAGTTTGTAGCCAGTACTGAGCCGCAGTTGTTTCTTTCAATTCTCCTGATAAGTGGCATCTTTAGCCCAAATCACTCATTAACTTGGACTCGCTGATTCATCAATAGCTCCAGTGTCACAGGAAGGGAGGAGGGGGCAGAATTCCTTTGAAATCCCTGACCCTCGGTCTGACTTTGTAAATATGGGTCCATCGAGGCCCAATGAGGAGAAGACCCTGACCAGAGATGAGACAGAGGGTCAGTGACACCGCCTCAGAGGACGTCCCTAAAGGGCCAGGACAGGAGGCCACCCCTCCCTCGGGCGCCTGAGCACGTCCCAGTCTTGGTGAGTCCAATGGCCTTCCCCAGAGACCTCGGTCTGCGGGGTGTTTGTGCCCCTTCGTCCCCTCCCCTGGGCTGCAGCCCGCACACATTCTGCCCTGTGGACACCAGGGACAGGCTCACCTTGGACACCTTCAGGGGAACCTCCTCGCTGATCCCCGAGAGGTCAGCCCCATTACTGAAGACCTTGGTGATGCCCATTTCACCCAGGATGGCTTTCAGATCATAGGTTCCAGAAATGGACAATTTGGGCATACTCAGATCGGCAGACCTGTCAAGATGGTTAGAAAAGAAAGGAATTTTACAACATGGAAAGTTTTCCTTTTCTGGTCATTTCTCTCACTTCTCTTGTTTCTCCTGGGGGCAGAGTGTGGCCCCGAGAAGGTCTGACAGGAATGAGCTGCCTGGTGCTCGGGCCGTCTTGGACCCAAGCGAGATGCAGCCCCTCCTTGCTCTCTGTTCCAGTCTCTGGTGAAGGCACCCAGGACTGGGCTTGCTGGGTGGTGCTTTCCTCCGTCTCTCTTAACTTTCACCTCAGACTGTTGTGTATTTGTATATTCATTTATATATACGTTTATAATGTATTCTTTTCTGTGTTATTGATTTTAGCCATTTATTTTACATTCTGATTTTTTTGATTGTTTATATGTTTGCATTGCACACATTTATGTAATTACATGTAGTTTACCATGTGCGTGATGAACTATGTATGAGGACAGGCATCTGTGAGCACAGAGAGATGTGCACTAACTTGGGGCGCATGCTCCAGTGTCACTTCACCCCCGGCCCGGTGAGACCACGCGGCTGGCGGCCTTGGAGCAAGAAGCGTCCCCACACCGCGCCTTCGCTGTTCTGGCCTCTCCAAGCCCCCTTTCCCCTGCGCAGCGTGGACTTTCTATCCTTCACGTCACATGCAGCTGCTGCCTCTCAGGGCGCGTTGGTGCTGCTCTCCCTGCACCCACTGCTGGCACCAGGAAGGGCAGTGTGGGTGCTGGGGAGGAAGTCCCCATGGACAGGACTTTTGCCCCCTGAGCTGTGGGCACTGCCCCTCTCACGGGGGTGCTGCCTGAGCTGACACTGGCCTCTGTCCGGAAGCTCAAGGTCACGCACAGTTGCTTGGCTCACAGGGTGTGGGTCCACTCTCACCGCCCCATCCCCCCAACCCCCACCCCTGCCAGGCCGGAGGGGCAAGCCAGCCGCAGGTCAGGGACGTCACCTGTAGTGTCTCTCTCCTAGGGCCTTGCTGAGGTCCTCCTTGGTGAGCAGGTTCTCCATGTGGCGCAGCTTCCCCTCGTCGGGCAGGATGAAGAAGGCGGTGGCATTGCCCACATAGTCCATGAGCAGCACCTGGCTGGAGAGCTTGTCGCAGTAGTGCAGGTTATACCTGTCCTGGCGCTTCATCATGGGCACCTTGACCGTGGTGGCCTCGTCCACGTGGAAGTCCTTCTCAGTGGTATGACTAGCATTAAAGGGCTCCACCCATTTGCCTGGAGAGAGGCGAAGGTGCAGGACAGCCAGGAGGGGGAAGGGTTAGGTACCTGTGGCAGAACTCAGGAGCCCTGACCCTCCTGTGTGAGAGGCTCTCTCTGAGCCTCAGTTTCCCCATCTGTCAAATGGAGCTGAAAGGATCCTCAGCTCACTGACAGGACTTCAGTGGGGAGAAAGCTGGACTGGAGGAGGGTCCACATTGTCTATATTATAGAGTAGCGGTTCTTAACCTGTGGGTCGTGACCCTTTGGGGGTCAAACGACCCTTTCACAGAGGTCGCCTAAGACCATCGGAAAACACATATATAATTACATGTTGTTTTTGTGATTAATCACTATGCTTTCATTATGTTCAATTTGTAACAATGAAAATACATCCTGCATATCAGATATTTACATTATGATTCATAACAGTCGCAAAATTACAGTTATGCAGCAACAATGGAAATAATTTTATGGTTGGAGGTCACCACAACATGAGGAACTGTATTAAAGGGTGTGGCCTTAGGAAGGTTGAGAACCACTGTTGTAGAGGCTCAGGGATGCCAGCCTGGCTGGGCAGAGTAAGCATTTGAACTTGTATTTCATGCCTGTTTACTAGTAATGGAGGGTTGCTAAGAAGGGGCTAAATGAAAATGATTGGCATCAGTCATGCTTGGCAGCTCCTTGCCTGAGTCTCCCTGCCCCTTGAATCGAGCTTCTTATCATTCAGGGAAATCACCCTTGTTCTTACTCTAATGGCCTTTCCTGGACCAACATGTGAGACACGGAGGCCTGGGCATCCCCTCTGCTATTCCAAGAGACCATCACCATCCTGCCAAGTGAGAGCACACAGGAGTCTCAGGGGCCCCTGAGCCCCTTCCTCATTGGATGGAAGGTGGAGACTGGGGCTGGACAGGGGACAGGACCCGCCTGGAGACCCACAGCTCAGCTGGGGCCCAGGATGTGCTGACTCTGGGCTCAGCGCTCTCCAGGGCATTTTCTGCCCCAGGTCAAGGAGCCCACAGAGAGAAGGAAGCAGCCCCTGACCTTGACTCTCACCTCCCTGCCCCAGGCTGTTCCCAGGGACTATTCCAACAGCCTCAGAATGTGCTCTGGGACCCACAGGTCTCTGGCATTTTCTTCACTCCCAGGGAGGAAGGCAGGCTGAGAGTCAAGTTCAGTTGAGCACCCACGTTGTGAGCCTGTAGTCCCATGTTCTTTGTCACATGCTACTCCTCACAGAAACCTGGCAGCAAGGGATTATTAGGTTCATGTTCCAGATAGGAAACTAGAACCTCAGAGAGGTCAGAGACTTGCTGAGAGCCAGACACTGCCGGTGGTGGGGGCAGGATTTGAACCCCGTCTTTCTGACTCTAGAGCTGCCACTCCTCCCACGACACTAGAGTGGTCCAGGAGACCTTCTTCATTTGCAAACTCTGCTAAAGTGTGTTTGCCTGGCTCTGTGTTGTGTGGGGGGCACACTGCGTACTGTCCCTCTGTCCCTGGTGGGGTTGACGAGGCGCGTGGAAGAGGCACAGAGGCCTGATGCGTCCTGCAGGGAAGATGACGCTCTGAGTGCTGACCCGTCGCTCGCTGACCTTATTGATCAGGGGGCGTTTCTCATGGTTGTGTGGGGAGAACGGAATCCCCCTGCCCAGATGCATAGTCACATGGCATCCTGCACCGCCCAGGAAAGCTTAGGAACTGATGTTTGAGAATGTTTTTGGATGTTTGTATGCGAACCAGCTCAGGCTGGTGGCACCACCTTACCTTTAAAGAAGATGTAATTCACCAGGGCAAGCACTGTGTCTTGAGAAAGCTCTTGGACCAGATCCACAATTTTCCCTTGGGTTCCCTTCTCTACGAAATCGTTGATTTGTTTCTTGGCTTCTTCGGAGTGCTTGAAGTTGACGGAGAAGGCTTTGGAGTGATACGTTTTCTTGACATCCTCCAGAAACTTATCCACCAGCTTCACGCTGTCATCGATGAACAAGCCGTTGCCGGTGGTCAGCTGCAGCTGGTTGTCTGGCTGGTTGAGGGTGTGGAGGAGATTCTCAAAGCCTCTGTGGATGTCAGCCTCTGCTCTCTCTGTGAGGTTGAAATCAAGGCCCTCCAGGATCTGGGTGTGAGTGTCGCCCTTGGCCCCCAGGGAGAGCATGGCAAAGGCTGTAGCGATGCTCACTGGGGAGAAGAAGATGTTGGTGGTGGTGGACTGATTGGCCATCTGGCGGTACAGGCTGAAGGCGAAGTCGGCCAGGTTGGGGGCGATCTTGTGGCTGGCGGACTCATGATCGTGCTCAGCTGCATCTGTGTCCTGGACAGCGACTCCCTGGAGGGAGGCAGGGGCCAGGCAGCACAGGCCTGCCAGCAGGAGGAGGCCCCACGTGATGGAGGATGGCATTGTCCTGCGAGGGAGAGAAGGGGCATCACGCCCAAGTCAGGCCACACAGTGAGTCCCCCTGGCCCCTGATTCACACCATGTAAAGCAACCAGAGTTTATTCAGCATCTACCTCGTGCAGCCCTGTGCCAGACACATTCTATGTCCTCATCGGCATGACTCACCGGAATCACACCTCCAGATGGCCTGGGTGTGGAGTGCACCTTCTTGATGCCTCCATTAACATCTGTAGTGACCCTGAGGGGCCAGTGCCAAAGCCCCTATCTCATAGTGGGGGAAACTGAGGCGAGGGATGCATGATGTACACGTGGTACATCTCATCACTCAGAGGGAGGAAGGCAGGCCGAGAGCCAGGAAAGCAGGCCGACCAGGCCCAGGGGTGCCTGGATCTGGAGCGGCCCTAGGAGGGCTGCCGTGGAGCCCTGTGACTTAAGGGGCAGCGAGGCTGCTGCCAGAGGGGAGAGATCCTGCCCCAGGACACCGCCGGCCCACGGTGGAGCTTTGAGGACCCTCACAGGGAGCCCCCGCCCCTGGTGGCTTCCTGCTCTGGAGGGCTGCCCTCTGGATGCATCTGAGGTCTCAGCCAGGAATGGGCAGCCTGCTCACCCTGTCACCGCGTGCCCCAGCCCGGGCTCAGAGGGGATGTGGGCGTTAGAGATGCTGGGCTCTCTAGTATCGGGGTTTGTCTGTTTGTGTGTGTATGGTGGTCGGGGGATGGGGGGAGGTACCTCTGTTTTTTCAGACAGACCTGGGTTCTAGGTACAAATCATTTCGTGTCTCTAGCCCTCACTTTTCCTCATGTAGGAAGTGAGGCCGTTGGGAGAAGTTAGTGAAATAAGTCTGGCCACCACATCTTATGTCGAGGGGATCTGAGAGAGCAGCTCTACGAGGGAGAGCCCAGGGGGCGGCAGACTGGCTGCCTGCTGAGGACAGGCAGGGGGGAGAGGTCCGTGGCTGGGAGACAGTGGGGACAGCCGGGCCTGGGCTGAGTCAGCAGGAGCAGACTCTATCTAGTGACGGTCCAAGTCAGTGCCACCCACAGCAACACAG
This sequence comes from Myotis lucifugus, assembly GCF_000147115.1. Lineage (NCBI taxonomy): Eukaryota > Metazoa > Chordata > Mammalia > Chiroptera > Vespertilionidae > Myotis > Myotis lucifugus. The sequence continues at coordinate 83,270 of NW_005871790.1, read as the reverse complement.
AGCCCGCCTTCCCCACAGAGCTCCCTCTGCTCCGACAGGCCCCCGCCTCGGCCCAGCAGCTGCACCGCTGGGTACAACCTGCCCTCTTCACAGCTGGGGACACTGAGGTCTGAGCGGAGGAGACACCCTGCGCCCACAGCTAGCTCTGACTCACAGAACGGAGACCGTTTTCATAGAGCACAACGACAAAGGAGGCCCGGAAGCTGGAATGAGAAAAACCTGGGGAAAGTTGGCAATAAACGCTGGTTTCATCTCCCCTTGGACTGTTAAAGGTTTCTTTCCCAGAAAACAAACTGATGAGGCACAAACTGGCCTCCCCACCACTTGTTTCTGGCCTGGAGGCTTGTAAATAACCCAACGGGCAGACCCCGTTAGCTAATGGCGGCTGTTTTTCTCGAGTCGCCTGTGGTTTAGAGCTGAAGACGCTAAGTTAGTTCTGTGTCTTCCTCTCCCTCCCCTTTCCCGCTGGATTTGGCATGTCCTTCGGGGGGGCAGAAACCGCCCATCTTTGCAGGACTCAGATCAGGAAGGCTTTGGGCCAACAGGGTGGGGACGCTAAATGTGCCGAGTGGCCTTAGGGCCAGAGGCTGTGGCTTCCACCCTGACAGGGCACCACTGTCCACTTGGCCTGTCCTTGTCCTGGGCCTTGCTCTCCCCGCCTGAGCAGTCGAGGTGGGGGCGGCCTAGATGAGGTCCCTGTGTGCTAAAGGTGGACCCTTAATTACAGGGTGTCTGGGTTTGGGGAGCAGAATGCACTCCCCGAGGGGAGAGGTGGGAGAGGTGCCCTCCCAGTCAGAGGGCTGCTGGCCTCTAAGAAGGTGGCAAGGCTGGTGTGGGGCTGAGGTGGGAGGGGCTGCAGCTGCGTGAACACCTAATCGCCCCCGGTCCACCTTCCTGGGTGCTGCACCACCTCATCTGGTTCCTTCTTTTACAGTAAGGGGGTGAGGCCCAGAGAGGGTCAGGGCCTTGCCAAGGCCACACAGCGAGCCAGTCACAGAGCTGTAACAAGCCTTGGTTTTCCCAGCACTTGAACTTCAGACTCAGTCAGCCATGTCCTCAGTTCTCAGATCCCATGAATGTCAGAACTGGGCCCCGAGGGACCTGACGTTGGCCTTGAGCCTCCTGTTGGCTTCATTTAGCCTTTCAGTCTGTTCCTTACAACACCAGGGTCTAAGATGTCTGCTGTCTCCTTGCCCTTCTTTCAAAGGCAGCACGCGCGCCCCCCCAACCCCCCACCCCCGCCAAGCTTCATGCTGGGGAAGCCACCCGGGGATGAAAAGTAGGTGGTGCAGTACCCAGAGGCCTGTGGGCCAGGCTTTACAGCACAGACGAGGACGATGGCACGGTGACATTTCCAGGCCGGTGGGAGCAGCCCTCCAGGGAGGAGGGAGAAGGGCGCCACCCCTTTTGCCTGATCTCACACCGTTCCCACCCAGGAGCATAAAGTGAAGGGCCGAGAGTGACCCAGGGGTCCAGGGAAGCGACTGCACCGCAAGGTCAACACTTGCTGAACCCTGGCACTAAATAAGCCCCGTGTGACCCGGCCCTGCCTCTTATGGGCAAGTGGCCTCACTTCTCAGCCTCGGCTTCCTGCCTGCAAAGTAGAGAAAAGAATCTCTCACAGGCGGAGGTGAGGAACAAACGAGGGGTGGGTGCGGAGGACCCCCACACCTGCACACAGGCAGGGCCACGCGTGAGAACTGGCCGACTTCTTCCTGCCATGTTGCCCAGGACCAGGGAAGGGGTCCCTGCTCAGCAAAGACCCACCTCCGAGTTTGGAAAATGTAAAGTCAATTCTCCAAGTAGTTACTTATTACCTCTGAGCTGCCAAAGCCTGTGCCCAGCACACATCAGCATCCCTGTCATCAGGCTTAGTAAACCTCAGGCATTTTAAATGATCTGTTCTCAGAGCCTGCCCTTTGAGGTGGGAGTTAGCATTAGCTCCATATTACAGATGGAGAAATGGAGGCCTACAGAGATTACGTAACTTATCGAGAACCACAGAGCCAATTACTTACAGAGCTGGGATCAAACCCGAGGCATTTTGATTCCAGAACCTGGCATTTAACTCTTCTCCCTGTATAAAGCTGAAGCCAGAGGCCTTGAAACAGAAAACAGCGCAGCTGGCCTGGCCACATGAAGGGGGCAGCATCGCTTGGTGGCTAAGATCAGAGACTACGAGGCTAGAATGCCTAAGTTTCATCCACTGTCAGCTGTGTGACCTTGAACAAGTTACTTAACCTCTCTGAACCTCAATTTTCTGAAAATGATAAGGTTGCACTTCCTCAGAGAGTTATTGTGCAATTAACTACTTGCAAAGTGCCAAGATGTGCCGCGCACAGTCAGCTCTCAGAAGTGTCAGTTGTCCTTGATTTTGTTGGGGACCTTTCAGAGCACTGTGTGGGAGTCTGGGGGCCGTGGCCTTGGTCATGGTCATCTCTGTCACCTCATCTCCAGAATCCAATGGCTGAAAAATCATGTCCTTCTAGCATTGTAGCAATCAAGACCAGTGGGGTGGGGTGAGAAGAAAGAGGGCCAAGATTATTGACATTTTGCCCAAGAGGACAGAGAGGTCGAATAACTGTCCAGGATCCCCCAGCATCGATGAGGCCGGGAGGCCAGCCCAGGTGTCCTATTCCCTATCTGGTACCTGAGACCCAAGAGAATTAATGTTGACCATGGGCATGGGATCAGGGGCGTGGGTTCTGGAACTAGGTGGGTGGGGCTTGGATCCTGGATGGTGTGTATTTGGGGCTGAAGAACTTCTCTGTCCTCACTGTCCGCATCTGTAAAATGTGACTAACCATGGGAACCACCTCAGAAGGTTGCTGAGAGGCTTAAAGGCTGGACCGCAAGTAAGGAGCTCAATGCCGCCTGGCCGGAGCAAGGGCTCCGGAGCGCAGCTCAGAGCGCCTGCAATGGGCCCCTCCCAGGGTTTCCCATCTCACACCATATGCGAGGGCGGCCAGAGCCCACTGGCACAGGGGGGCCCATTTTGATGCCTCGGGGCTGAGCCTGGCAAGTTCTCCTCTGAGCGTTTCTGCTGAGGATGGAGGCCCGCGAGTGGCTGGAACTCTGGGCTTCCAGTCTGGCCTGGCTCCTCTCCCCCTACGTTAGCCCGGGCTCCTCACTGTCCCTCTCTGGGCCCTAACCTTCTCAACTGTAGAAGGGGAAAAAGATACCCCCCAGGGGTTGGGGAGGGGAGGCCTGGAGGGGACAACAGAAGGAGAGACACAGGAGCTGGGCCAACAGAAATGCCCCCCTGGGCCCAGGCCACCAGAACCAGGCCCCACTCCCACTTCTGTGTACAGAGGGCCAGTATTCACCAGTGAGTACTGAGGAGGCCCGGCAAGCTGAGGGGGCAGGACAGGACCTCCAGGAATGCTGCTACTATGACAACAGAGGCCCACCCCACCCTGCTCCATCCTCCCTGCATCCCCGGGGCTGTCTGAGGCCCCTCCAGAAGCTCTCCTCGGGGAAGGCATACTTACGATTGACTGTCCCAGGCCGGGGTTGGTGACCAAGGCTGAGGAGACAGAGCCCTGTCCTCGTCCGTATTTAAGCAGTAGACTCAGGGGGCGCTGGGGGAGGCTGCTGGTGAATATTAACCAAGGTCAACTCAGTTATCAGAGGAGCAAACAGGGACTAAGTCCATCTTCTGGACACAGAGCCACCACCCCCGCTGCCTGTGTGTGCCCCGCCCGGGTGCGCAGGCCTCGGCTCTACAGACCAAAGGATGTCATTGTGCTGCTCATAAACCCCAGCGTCCCGCGTCTGGGTGGGGCGGCATGACTCAGGCACTTTGAGAGCTGCCATTCACTGAGCTGCCTCCACATACCTGCTGCTGAAGGCACACTGCAGCCCTGGGGGTGGGAGCAGCGGCTTATGTGCCCATTTGGCAGACAGGGAACTGAGGCCCAGAGCGGAGGGGCTGCTCACTCAAAATCACTAAGCCAGCTTCCTGAGGCGAAGGTGGGGCGTGATGGTGGCGACAGCCACCTTAGGCTGATGTGTTTGGCCCTGGGCACAGGTGAGGGGTGAGAGAGTTGGTCTACATCAGTGATGGCGAACCTATGACACGCGTGTCAGAGGTGACACGCGAACTCATTTTTTGGTTGATTTTTCTTTGTTAAATGGCATTTAAATATATAAAATAAATATCAAAAATATAAGTCTTTGTTTTACTACGGTTGCAAATATAAAAAAATTTCTATATGCGACACGGCACCAGAGTTAAGTTAGGGTTTTTCAAAATGCTGACACGCTGAGCTCAAAAGGTTCGCCGTCACTGCTCTAGATGGAAGAGCCGCTGTTGGAGGTGTTTCCGTCCCACTTCCGAGCGTGGTCGCCGGGGATGTGCAGAATGACTTCTGTAAAGAGCTGGTCTGCTCAGCCCTCTGCTCAGCCTGCCCTCCAGGCTTCTCTGAAGCCCGGAGGCCCGGTTCCTGGGCAGCCACAGGCCTGTTGGTTTCTGCCCGCAGACCTGTGCAGCCCACATACCTGGGGTTTTCCTCGGGGACGTGGTCTGTTCTGGAGCTTTTGCAGGCCCTGAGGGGCACTGGTGGGGTTGGGGGCGTGGTACAGGGTTGAGACCATAGGGTCCCACTTGACTGTGGTCCCTTTGAGACCATAGGGTCCCACTTGACTGTGGTCCCTTTAAGAGCCTGAGGCAGACCACACCACACTCTCCACACCCCCTGCCTGTCTGGCACATCTACTCTCTGGATATTTGATGGAGTGATGAGTGCATTTTCATCCCTCCTGTCACTGCCCCCGTCCCAGCTGTGGGCTCTGCCAGGTGAATGACCTGCAGGTTCCCCTTGCACACGGTTCAGACCGGAACCCAGCTCCCCCTTCATTGGTTGTGAGGTCTCAGGCAAGCCTTGACCTCCTCGTGGCTCAGTTTCCCATCTGTAAAATAGGGATGAGGACAGCACCCACCCCCGTGCACCTCTGCGAGGATTCAAAGCAGCCGTTCACGGCCAGCTCAGAGCCTGAGCCCAGTGCTGTGCGCACAGTAAGCCCTTATGATGTTGCCCGCCCCTGCCCTCCCTGGTGTCATTCGAGGTGGGTGAGGGGCTTTCCAGAAGCTGTCCTCCCGGCTCTCTTGTGCAGTCCTCTCTGTCACCCCTCCTCATGCAGGAGCAGAACTGAGCCCAGAAAGGGAGGATCCCCTCCCTCATATCCTCCTGACCCCCCATTTCACAGTCTGGCTGCAGGGCCCCGACTCTTCCCCTGAGCTGGCAGAATGGGCAACTCCCCCCAGGCTCTAGGTCCACTGGAAGCTGAGGGAGCCAGGCCGTGGCTGAGGTGAGCCTGCCCTCCATACCTCATGGGCATTTCTTCTCTTTCCTGTACCTCAGTTTCTCCATCTTCACAATGGAGCTCCAAGACCAGCTGTCCCTCCCAACTCTTGCACTGGATGGCAATGTCCAATCTCGGCCCCTTAGCCCAGTAGCCTGGGGGTTAGTAGGAGGGTATGGCCTGCTCTACCTCCAGTTTCCGACGCTTTGTTGGCAGTCACACCTCCTGCAGTGGCCCGTTCTCCCCCTCCTGCTCCTGCTCCTCGGGGCCCTGGGGTGCTGAGGGCCACAGCACACAGGCCATGTGCACCTGGAGCACAGCGTCCCGTCTCTGCTCGTCTGGGAGGAAGGAGGTCTGGGTGGCTGGTGGAGGCAGCAGGCCCGGGAGGGGCAGGAAACTGGGGCAGGAAGTTGCCTTGCACAAAGCTGTCATTCACCAGGGGGACTTTAGATGGCCCCTCCCGGCCCGGGCAGTCCTGCATGTCACCTGCTGCTCCTGCCATGTCTGGCCTGTGTGACCCAGGCATGGGCTTGGAAGCTAAGCATCTAAGTTCAACCCTTAACTCCACCCCTGTCTTTTTGTGAGCTCTTAGCTACTTTACCTCTCTGTGCCCCAGTTTCCCGTCTGTGAGATGGAGGAGAGGATGGTCACTTCTGCCAGGATTGTGAAGAGTCAGGGAGATGATGACATGTAAGATCTGGGCCATCTCAGGCACAGGTGGACCCTAAGGGGATGCCAGCCATCGTATGATCTTTGGATGTGTTTCTGGACCTGGGAAACCTTTCCCATGGTCCCAGGGGGCTGAGCAGGAGGAAGACTTGGGGAGCAGCACTCATTGTTCAGGGACGAAGAGCTCATTTTGCTTCTCGGAGGTACAAGGCCAGATGCAATTAGCATCTTTCTGAGCACCTCTGAGATGCGGAGGGCTGAGTCGGGCGTGGGTTGGTTGGAGCCACGCCGACTTCATGTCACCTCTCTGAGCTTCAGGTCCCTCATCTGTAAAATGGGGATCATGTGGGGATCAATGGGGATCATCTGTAATATGGGGGACTCTTTCTCTTAGGGTTGCGTGAGGCTACACGAGGAGATGCTTGTGGGGCCTTTCCCAGCAGGCCTGCTCTGCCAGCATCGCCGACACGTCTTACAATCCATTTCACTGAGTGGGTCAGTCAGATGTTCCAGGTTTTCTCTCCCAGGAGATGAACTGAGTTCGCACCATTAGCTCAGTTCATCTTGGCGTCTTGCGAATCTACCAACTTGCAGCACCCTAGTGGGCCCTCCTCCTTCCTCTTTTCTCCGGGGCCCCTTCCTGTGTGTGGTTCTTGCTTTTTCTGGAACAATTTGGCTAATTCACAGCTTCTTGTTTTCACTCCTCATCCTTACCCAGATAGAGAAAAAGAAGTGAATTTATGCAGCATACGTGGCAATATATTTAACAGAAGGAATAAAGCACTCACCTCTAGCTTCATCCCCTACTGGTTAAAATTTAAAAAAGAACCAATGTTTTCATTAAAAAAGTAACCATTGCCCGGCCAGCATAACTCAGTGGTTGAGCATTGGCCTATGAACCAGGAGGTCACGGTTTGCTTCTGGTCAGGGCACATGCCTGGGTTTGGGCTTAATCCCCAGTTGGGGGCGTGCAGGAGGCAGCCAATCAATGATTCTCTCTCATCATTGATGTTTCTGTCTCTCTCCCTCTTCCTTCCTCTCTGAAATCAATTTTTTAAAAGTAACCTTTTGTACATTTTAACTTTACCCTTTTGACCTTATCGCCTATAGTGGCCATTACAGACTTCCGGCCGTTAGGAGACTCAGCTTGTCCTGTTGAACTATTTTTGGTGTTTATTCCCGTGAGGACAGTCAGGTGGCCACACTGTGGCCAACAGGTGCTCCTCTGAGTTCTCTCTCCCTTTGGCGGTCCTTGCTGACACTGCACAAAGCCCGCACCTGCTTCCTGGCCCAGCACCCCGTCCCAGGCCCATCTTCTTTTCTCCTGCCCTGGACATGGTGTCAGAGACCCTCCAGGGGACTGTGGGAGGCCCCCAAGGACTTTGGGACTTGTTTCTCAGGAAAACGCAAGCCCCGCGTGGGTGGCTCAATTAACGGAGAGCAATAGGCTCTTCAGTGTTGCCCAACGCCGACCTTGGCCCGGAATGGGTCAGTTCCCCTGGCGTCATCTTTCCTGTTGACTCGAAGCTGGTCTGTTTGCTTGGTTTTAACGAGTCTCCCATTGCTTTCATTTTGCAACATGCCCTCAGGCCACCTGCACTTCTCGAGCACGTGCTGTTTGCCAGGTTCTGTGTCAGTGCTGTGCAGTGGGTGCCAATAAAAGCCACTCATTGGAGATGGGGAAACTGAGGCACGGGGTGTAACCATGATGCCTGCTTTTGTATGGCCAGCAAGCCAAGAATGGTTTCTACATTTTTAAATGGTTGAGAGAAAAAACCTCAAAAGGAGCACAGTATTTGGTGCCACAGAAATTACATGGAATTCAGTTTTCAGTGTCCATGTGGGAGGTTTGATGGGTGCACGGCCACACCCACTCATTTATTGTCCGTGGCTCTTCTGTGCTATGGTGGCCGAGTGGAGTCATGACAGAAACCCTGTGGCCTGCAAAACTGAAAATGCCTGCTTGCTGGCCTTTCCAGAACAAATTCCCGTTTCCTGCCCGAGAGAAGATCCCATTCGCCACCTCCGTTTGTCTCCAGCTCTATTGCCTGCTGGGCTGCCAGGGTGTGCCAGGCTTTTCTCATCCCCAGTGGACATGCCTTTCCTTTCCTCTGCCCATGGCTGACTCAGGGACCCCCATCCCACCCAAGACAAACTCATCGATAAGCCTCCCCGACCTCCGTGGGTTGGGTCTCTCTCCACAGCACCGTGTCCCATCCCCTGAGAACACATCACAGCAGCTGACGGCCACTGAGCATGTGGCGTGGCCGGACACCATTCTCAGAGACATCACAGCCTTCATCCTCACAGTACGCCCACCAGGTGGATGCTTTTGCTCTCTCCATTTTACAGATGAGGAAACGAAGGTCACAGAGGTCAAGCACCTGGCCCTCGGTCACGGAGCTGGCGAGATGGGCAGGGGAGATTCAAACCAGGCTGTGTGGCTGCAGGGCAAGGAGGCAGGACCCGAGCTCAGCTCTAACCCCAGACTGCAGTTACCCGAAGGTAGGGCTGGCTTTTACTCACTCTCTGTGCTCAGCACAAAACAGGTGCGCAAAGGATGCTTGATGAACTGCGTTAACCAAATGAAGTCTAGCAGACATGTAGCATTTCCTTAATCCAGGGGTCCTCAAACTACGGCCCACGGGCCACATGCAAATACAAATATTGTATTTGTTCCCGTTTTGTTTTTTTACTTCAAAATAAGATATGTGCAGTGTGCATAGGAATTTGTTCATAGTTTTTTTTAAAACTAAGGTCCGGCCGTCCAACGGTCTGAGGGACAGTGAACTGGCCCCCTGTTTAAAAAGTTTGAGGACCCCTGCTCAGATGGTTAGGGTGTTTGCCAGCAGAAAGGTGCGAAAACCTTTAGATGCTAAACATGTGCGTGGGTAGGTTAACAACCCACAGCGTTTTGTCTGTCTGAGCTGGAAGCCATCACGGGGTGCCCCTCACAGCCAGGACCCCGAGCCTGTTACCCTGCTCGCCCAGCCCGGGCTCCCCCTGCACCCAAAGCTGCTCCACCAGCTGCCTCCTCAGTCTGCCCACGAGAAGAGGGACACTCATGGCAGAAGGTTAGAGGGAGGCTGAGCTATAAGGCTGCCATGCCACCCGGGAGGGGATCCTGTCACACCCGCTGTTTCCTCCTTCCTTCTCCCTGCGGCTCAGGAGTGAGTGCAGGGGCCTCTCTCCTTGGTCCTGCTGCCCAGGAGCAGACCCTGCTTTTCCCCACTCCCAGCATCAGCCCAGCTGAAGCAACCCTCCTCTGCTTGGCCTCTGGGTGCCGGGCCCCGTGTGCACAAACTCTCATCTTCTCAAAGCTCCGCAGAGACGGTCCCATTGCTGTGTTCACTCTGCAGCTTCAGAGGGAATAACCAGGAAGGCCCGGGACACCTGTCCCTCCGCCTCTCCACGCTGCCACCATCACCGCTCCCGGCCTTGATTTCCTATGGATTTATCCTTTTTTATGTTTTAAATTTTATTTTTTAATCTTTTTACTTTTTATTTTTTATCTGTAAACATTTCAATGTTTAAAAACAAAAACATAATCACAGTAGTGCCACGATTTTTAAAAAACAAAAGCAAAAACGTAATCACAAAAAAACGTGTCCGTAGTTCCATTGCTGGTGGAAATGGGGTCCTGCCCCAGAGGCGCCAGGGAGGCATTTCTGGGGACCCCCACGTGGGAGGATGAGGGTTAGTGATAAGATTTATTGGGGTAGAAATAAATGACCGTCCCCAGGTTCCCGATGTCCCATCTCTGTTTGTCCTGCTCTCGAAAAAGCCCAGCCTCACCCTAGCTGGTTTGGCTCAGTAGATAGAGCGTCGGCCTGCAGATTGAGGGTCCCCAGTACAATTCCAGTCAAGGGCACATGCCGGGTTGCAGGCTTGATCCCCAGTAGGGGGCATGCAGGAGGCAGCCAATCAATGATTCTCTTTCATCATTAATGTTTCTATCTCTCTCTCCCTTTCCCTTCCTCTCTGAAATCAATAAAAATATTTTTTAAAAAAAGAAAGAAAAAGCCCAGCCTCACCTACATCAGCCCCAGAAATAGGGCCAGCGTCCAGAAATCCTGTGCCGCTGCCTCAGTGCAGCTCCGACCCTGTCCCTTCCAGCAGGCTCAGCTTCTCTTCCCCTCTGCGCTTCCGCCGGCGCTGTGCCCAGGCACTGCTTGGAGCCCGTGTGGTCTGCTGAGGGCCCCAGCTGGCTGCGGGCCCGCGTGGCTGCTATGGAATGAACAGGGCCAGTGTGTGTTACAGAGGGGGCTGGGGGCTGGATTTATTCTTTCTGAGGTGTTAGTTACATGCTGCAAAACCGTAAATCCTAAACGCACAGCTCAATTCATCTTCACATCTGTGCACATCTGTGTACCCGCCTCTCTGATGGAGGCAGAGAGCGGATCTGTCACTCTCTCTCTCCATCTCCCCCAAAGGGAACTGCTCTTCATGGATTAGTTTCGCTCCTCCCAGAAGGGCGTGTGAACGACAGAACACGCTGTGTGCTTTGTGTGTGTGTCTGGCTTCTTTTGTTCACATGATGCCTTTGGAATTCACTGAAGTTGCTGCCTGTGCCAGCACCTGTTCGGCTAGTTTATCTGCGGAGAGATGTCTGGCTGTCATCAGCTGTGACCGTTCTGCATGCACTCCTGTAGCCATCATGTTACGTGCCTGTGTGAACACGCGCGTTTCTCCAGGTGAAATGGCGAGGTTTGGGCAGTGGGCACTAAGCTTGAGAAGGCGCTGCTCTCCCCTCTCCATCTGCCTCATGTCCACGAACCCCCAGGACTGGAGTGGAAAGCCATTCACATCCCAGGTCTGCCTTTAAGTGCCGAGACCTGAATGGGGCCTCACCCACGTGGGGAGCGGGGATGGTCGTCTGGACCCCACCGGCTCCAGTGGTGATGGTGTCAGGATCATGCCCCTGTCTCAGCCTCAAGCTGCATGATGTTTTTCTGGTGGGCAAGAGGAAGTTAATTCAGTGAACTGGCTGGGAACAAGCAAAATTCCTCCAGGAATTTAGTGAGAAATCAGTGATTTCCGTTCCACTTAAACAGGTTGGGGGAGGAAGAGGCTGGTATTTAAGTTTCCACTTTGCACAGTGTTGGCCAAGCAGGGCAAACATAGCTGGTCAACACTGCCTTCTGGGAAGAAGTCTGTGCTGAGCAAACACAGGTGTTTTCTGGGCCTCCCCCGGCCCTCGGCCCTCCCTCTCCGGCCTCCATGGGGCTAAACAGGAAGTAGGTAGGAGGGGGTTAAAGGAGAAGTGTCCTCCCTCCCTAAGGCCGGAGCCCCAGGCTCGCCAGGTGGGGTGGGGCCATTCAGAGGCTTTAAGGCAAAGGCTTTACATACACACACATACACACACACGCACACATACATGCAGACATGCACACACACTCATAGACATGCTGTCTGAGACTCCCTTTCTTGTATGAAAAGCTCTGGAAAAATGATGATCCAGATGCCACCTGGGACAGGGTGGACTTTGCCAAGAACATGGATTTGGGGCCGATCAGAGCAGCCTCAGTCCACAGTGGACATGTTACTTAACCTCTCCTGGCTTATCTGCAAGTGGAGAGCAGAGTGCTAAAGTCTTAGGGCAGTTTAGGGCAAAGTAAAGGATGTAAAGGATGTGGGTAGAGGGCCAGAGATTCAGCAGACGCTCAGTAAATGCTGATTCCCTCTCTCCCTCTTCTCTCTTGGTGTTTGGTTTAACCTACACATAAAGAAACAAAAGAACAAACCAGTCCACAATACACTGTCTAGGGCAGTGATGGCGAACCTTTTGAGCTCGGCGTGTCAGCATTTTGAAAAACCCTAACTTAACTCTGGTGCCATGTCACATATAGAAATTTTTTGATATTTGCAACCATAGTAAAACAAAGACATATTTTTTATATGTATTTTATATATTTAAATGCCATTTAAAAAAGAAAAATCAAGTTATATAACCACTATAATCGTGTGTCACCTCACACGCGTGTCATAGGTTCGCCATCACTGGTCTAGGGCAAGAGCTTACACATCTAGAAACCAAAGCACAGGACAGGAGGCTCTGGAAGGAGATATGCAGTGATTATCGGGGATGCACCCCTACGAGCTGGAGTGCCTGTCACTTTCTTCTGTGTACTCTCTGTGTAAATGTTCTCACAGCCAGAATGCACATCCTTTTTATAAAATATTTTTATTGATTTCAGAGAGAAAGGGAGAGGGAGAGAGAGATGGAAACATCAATGAGGAGAGAGAATCATGGATCGTCTGCCTCCTGCATGCTCCACACTGGGGATCGAGCCTGAAACCTGGGCATGTGCCCTGACAGGAAATTGAACCGTGACCTCCTGGTTCTTAGGTCGAGCTCAACCCCTGAGCCACGCTGGTCAGGCAGAAAGCACCTGTTGGATTCCTTAGCTCGGGAACCAAGCAGGATGCTGGTACACACCTGACACCTTCTTGTTTGCTTGTTGGGTCTTTCGAAAAAGCGGCTTCTCTGGAGTTTCTCTTCATGTCTGCGCTTCCCTCCACCCCCTGACTAGTCCTGGGAGGTCCGCCAGCACCGGCTTCCACCCGATCAGTTGTTCAGTAGGAAGGCCATTCAGTCTCGGGGAGCCCAGCCACACCGTGGAGGCTGGAGGCCAAAGGAGATGCCAGCACACGGCCCAGCACATGGGACTTTCCGGACAAATGGAGGGCAGCTTCCCTCCCTGCCATGTGCTGGGCACAGGCTCCGTGGCTGTGTCCGGCAGCCTCAGGGCAGCCCTGGGCAGTAGTCCCCCGCCTGTCATTGTCTCGCCGCAGGTGAGCAGTGAAACTCAGGGAGTGTCAGGGACCTGCCCAGGTGTGCCCTGGGAGAGCAGCGTTCCTCCTCTGTCTGCACAGCCCAGTACGATCATCTCGATCATCTTGTGCATCGTGCTCATGTTTGGCTTTGACCAAGCAGTTTGCACCACGTACAGACCCCCTGATGGGAGAGGGTGGGCTCCCTGGGGATTGTAGGAGACCGGGTGTAAGCTGACATGGTCCTTGCACCTGAAGGGGCTAGCAAGGCTGGGACCCTTACCCACACAGTTTTCCCAGACTTGTTTGGATGATGGTTATCAGTAGAATGAGAGCAACCTTTGTAGTATGAGAACAGCCTTTCATGGCTTACCAAGAAGTCTGTAACTATTTACTGAGATTTGCTGTACCGAGAATTTGTCCTTCTGCTCTGTCTCTCCCTTAGAGATGAAGAGGAAACAAAGAATACATTCCTCTTGACAGACCTCCTATTCAGTGTGTTGTGTATAAAAAGCAGTGTGTGGTTAATAAACTTGCTGCAGTTCCTCGATTGAGCTGCAGTCCTCCCGATCCCGCTCTCCTGTCTTTCTTTCTTTGCTCAATTCCCACCTCCCCACCTCAGCCCGGTTCAACCTGTCAGGCTGGCCCTGACAAATTGGCGCCCGGAGACCAGGGACCTGAGGACTTGGGAAGCAGACGGTGAGGAACTCCTCCGGATAGAGAGTGCACTCGTTAAGGTAAGGGAGGAGCAATTTTTTGATAGTCAGGAGTAAAGCATGGGACAGTTAGAATCTAGGGAAAATGCCCTTTATGGGCAAATGTTAAAGTCTATGCTCAACAGTAAAGGAACTAAGGTTAATGACAAGCAAGTAGAAAAATTTTTAAAATTCATTCAGGAGGTCTGCCCTTGGTTTCCTGAGGAAGGAACCATTAACTTAGAAACGTGGCAGAAAGTTGGAGAGCAAATGTGCAATCATTATAAAGCCCTTGGGCCAAGTAAGACCCCGGTTTGAAGCAGGGGGTCCTCGGGGGTGAGGACGACGGAGCCCCAACGCGCTAGGGCATCTGCATGCACGACTCTGGAGACCAGGTTCATTGACGCAACTACAGGGGTATATATAGCATGAGGGGACCAATCAGAGGGAGACACGTTGCTACAGGCGACCAATGGCTGAAAGGCTGGGGTACTGTGCACGTGGCTCTAGGAGTTCGTTCAGGCGGGCGTTGCTACTTCCTAGTGTGCCGAGGAAGCATGTCATGGTGGAGTGTGCTCACACCATTGCATCAGCCGCAGCGCTGAGACATACTTCCCGAGCTCTATGTACACCAGTTGATGCATTTTCCTTATGGAATTTGGTACGGGATTGTTTAGATCCCAGGCATGACCATAATCAACCGTCTCTTAAGCCAGGAAAAAAGGAGAAGCAGTGTGATGGCACAAAACAGGGGTCTAAAAAAGACAGTATATTGAAAAGGAATAATGTAAATTTTAAAGACAAATTAAATCCTCAAGATGAGGAGGATCTTGAGGAAGCTGCTGCCCTTTATCATGATGACGATACAGGTGTTGTTCAGGCAAAAGAGGAGGAAGAATATTTTTCTGCTGGAACTGAAGAGGGTAGTGATATGGAGGATGTGTTAGAACACTTTTTAGAAGCATTAAAGCTTCTTGGCAAGAAAAAGAGAAGCCGCGGGGGCCGTTCCCGCCTCTCTTCGCTGCCTTGTGCAGCACAAGTTCCACTTTCCCCTCTCCAAATGGCTTTGCAGGAAGCACGAAAGTGTGGTGAGGAATTGGGCATTCACGCCTTCCCCGTTAGGGAACAGGTGAACCCTAACACGGGACAGTGTGAGCGTACATATGACCCGCTTCCTTTTAAAACCTTAAAAGAGTTAAAAACAGCCTGTGCTCAGTATGGGCCCACTTCCCCTTATACTTTAACCATCTTGGAAACTATGGCCTCAGAGGCTCTCCCACCTAATGATTGGAGAGCTATTGCCAAGGCTTGTTTATCAGGAGGGGATTATCTCTTGTGGAAATCAGAATATGATGAAAAGGCTAAGGAACAAGCTTCTCGTAATCAAGCTGCCCAGATTAATATTTCTTATGAAATGCTGGTAGGAGAAGGAGCCTATACTGATATCCATAATCAAATTCAATACCCCCAGGAAGCTTATGGACAGATTAATGGAGCTGGGATCAGAGCCTGGAAAAAGTTACCCACCTCTGGTCAGAAAACAGAGGAGCTCTCAAAAATTATTCAAGGGCCAGATGAAAAGTATCAGGATTTTGTCTCTCGGCTATTACAGGCTGTTGGCCGAGTAGTGGTGGATAGAGAGGCTGGCATGTTAATAGTTAAACAGTTGGCATATGAAAACGCCAACACTGCCTGTCAAGCTGCACTGCGGCCCTATCAAAGACAGGGGACTCTCTCAGATTATATCCGCATGTGCGCAGATATTGGTCCCTCATATATGCAAGGAGTTGCCATTGCGGCCACATTAAAGGGAACCACCATTGAAGGAATTCTTCAGCAACAGTTTAGCACAGGAAAAAGTCAGACACACAAGTGTTTCACTTGTGGAGGAACGGGACACATGGCAAAACAGTGTCCCTCTAATAAAGGGGGCAATAAAGGAAACGGCAGAGGTCCCAAACAACCTGGACTATGCCCTAAATGTAAGAGGAAAACCTTGGGCAAATGAGTGTAGATCTAAAATAGATATCCAGGGAAATTCCTTGCCTCAACAGCAGTTGGGAAACTCCCAAAAGGGGCCAGCCCAGCCCAGGCAAATAATAGGGGCATTGTCTGTTTACCCTCCTGTCCTTGTGCTGTCTCAAGGCCAGCAGGCTGCACAGCACCCAGCCTGCCCCAGGGAGCAAAACGGATACAAGAGTTATTCCGAGCAACCCCCGGAAGTGTCGGGTTGGACCTTGGATCCATAGGGCGATATGTACTAACTCCAGAATTGGGACCACAGGCCATCCCTACAGGAGTGTATGGACCTACTCCTAAAGGGATGTTTGGCCTTTTACTAGGTAGAAGCAGCTTAACTATGAAAGGATTATAAATTTTTCCAGGAGTAATTGATGCAGATTATGAGGGGGAAATTAAAATTATGGTCTCTGCCCCCAGAGATATCACCTCAGACATGAAAATTGCTCAATTGATTTTGCTCCCTCTGCCTGCCACAGGCAATCTACTTTCCACAGAGTCTCAGGGGGCAGGGGTTTTGGCTCCTCGGACAAGGCATATTGGGTACAAGCTATTTCTCATTCAAGGCCTGAGAGAACCTCACTTATACAAGGGAAAAGATTTACAGGGATTTTAGTTACAGGAGCAGATATTTCTGTCATGAGCTAAGCTCACTGGCCTAAACAGTGGCCCTATAGAGAAGCTATGACACAACTTCAAGGAATAGGTCAGACCAACTCTCCTTTACAGAGTTCACAAATGTTAAAGTGGCAAGATAATGAAGGTCACTCTGGGTTATTTCAGCCATATATCTTGCCAGCGATCCATGTGAATTTATGGGGACGAGACATTCTGTCTGCCCTGGGTGTTGCCCTTGTTACCACCCCAGCTCAGGGAAATTTTTAGGGGGGGTCATTGTTTCTCCTGTTATCCACACAGCTGACAAGATATCTTGGAAGTCAGATGACCCTGTATGGGTAGAGCAGTGGCCCCTTTCCAAAGAAAAACTACAAGCTGCTCATGAGTTGGTACAGGAACAACTCCGGCTAGGGCATCTAGAAGAGACTGCCAGTCCTTGGGATACTCCTATTTTTATCATAAAAAAGAAATCAGGAAACTGGCGCCTTTTACAGGATTTAAGGGCAATAAACAAGACTATGGAAATTATGGGACCTTTACAGCCTGGTCTCCCTTCCTCTGTAGCAATCCCTAATGGGGTGAAGCTATTAATACTAGATTTAAAGGATTGTTTTTTCACTATTCCTCTGGATCCCTCTGATTGCAAACGATTTGCATTCAGTGTCCCATCTACTAATTTTCAGGAACCCATGTGCCGCTATCATTGGAAGGTATTGCCTCAGGGAATGGCTAATAGCCCTACCCTGTGTCAAAAGTTTGTTAGTTAGGCAATTCGCGGAGTTCGAGAGAAACATCCGCAGGCTTATATCATACACTATATGGATGACATCCTTTTAGTTCACTATACGGAATGTCAATTAGAACAAGTGTATGATGACTTACAACAGGCTCTTCTTAAATCTGGATTAATTATTGCACCTGAGAAAAAGTTCAAAGACGAGACCCTTACCTATATCTTGGACATATCATAGAAGGAAGAAAAATTCGTCCTCAAAAGATTTAACTCAGGATAGACAAGCTAGAGACTTTAAATGATTTTCAAGAAGCAGCACCCAGCAAGGCCCTGGCTCGGGGCCTTCGCCTTCGCAGTTACTCATGCTAGTCGATGAGAGAGGCTGGAGCAATCCTCTTGAGTCGGGGCGGCCACAACTCACACTGACTTGTGGCCGAGGCTTCCATTAGCCTAAGGGCCAATGCACCTCTATTAACACAGTAAAAAGACAGCACCTCCAACACGCCTCTCCGTTTATTCACACAGTATGTCCATGAGCAACCTCCCTGCTGCAGCATCGGGTTGAATAAACAGAAGTGGCATTTAAAAAAGGAGATAAAGATATTAGTAGAACTTGATAATATTTCCCCCTGCCCTTCAGTAGATGCCCTGGACCCATGGGCATCGTGGGCTTTGGCAGGGAGCGGTCTGGGGTCGGGTGGCATTGCTGGACATCCAGACGGATAGTAACACAAACAGTGCAAACTGCGGGCACACACATGCGTGTGAGCTGGGCACTTCTCGGTAGCGGCTCACTGGCTCGCCTTCCCTGCGAGGGGCCTCCGTGTCGGAAGGAACGATAACCAGGAAAGGCCGGAGGTTGCAATTGCTCACAACCTTTCCGAGTTGTCCTCTGTGTCGCACTGTGTGGCCCTGGGTGGAGCGCCTGGCTCCTCCCACCACTCACAGGGAGAACAGGGTTCCTTTGTCTCGTAGCACAAAGGTTTAAAAGCTCTTGAATTCCTCACTGGGAGCATGGATGACCAGGATTGGGCCTGCCCCCTGGTCGGATTTGGCATCTCTAACTTGATGCTTTGAGGCAGTGAGGTCTTTGGCGAGAAGACATCAGTGACTAAATACAGGGTGGGGCGAAAGTAGGTTTACAGTTGGGATGGAAAAGAATGTGATACCTGATACAAGTAGTACCAGGACACACCGTGTTCCCCAGACTCACAGCTGTGTGCCTCCTTTTGCCCCACCCTGTGCGAGTGACACGGGCTGCTATGGATTGTTCTAGCTCTAAAACCCCAGAGGTGCTCATCTGGTGTTAGGAGGGCAGGCGGGGGTGGGGGTGGGGGTGGGGGGGGGGCTTTGGTAGGTAGTCACAGGGCTGAATAAATCGCACCAAAGACACCCTGATTTTATTGACACTGTAAACCCAGAAACAAAAAGGCCTTTGAGAGGGCGAGGCAGCAGCATTTACTTGAGATTTAAAAATAAGGAGTAGCTGTTTGGGGGAACATTGACTCAGGCAGAAGGCCACACAGTGCTCCATTCGGAGACAGAGACAATGGGCATGTGTGAGGAGCGACTGGGATGATGACATCAGTGGAAGGACGCGTTCCAGTTGTGCAGATCACGTAACAGTGATGCTAATTCTAAACAGTGTTTTCATTCGCAGCCCAGAATCATAATAACTGCTTTCTTGTCATCTCTGCAAACAGTTCTTAGGAAAACAGGCTGCGTAGGCCCAGCCCAAAGGCCTGTTTTTCCGTTGTGACCTTCCACAGGTGTGAGGCACAGATGCGCAGGCAGTTCCTCTGGCGTCGCCTCCTACACAGGCGTCAGTGGGGGGCTGGCCACGCTCCCAGCCTTTCCTTCTGAAAGACTCGCAGGAACAGGCTCTCAGCACGAGCCGGCGTCCATGGAGGGACGAGTCCCCAGCCCCCTCCCCATGCCCGGCCCTGGCAGAATCTGCACCTGCTCTGGGGTGCAGTGCAGCATCTGAATTTTTTTACCTCATTTTTCATTCAATTGCAAGTTTTGTCCTACTTGATATTTGTTTTCATATGGAAAATAGCTGGGAGTGGAAATATCCTCAACCCCAGAGAAGGGGACACAGGTGCGTTTGCAACCTGCTCTGCCACAGGAGGTGCCTGTTGGGGTCCCTTTTTCAGAGAAGCAGCAACCTCCAGGCAATGTCCTCAAGCAACGCAGCAAGGATCTACTTGTATTTAAGTGACACTACAGCCTGGCCAGCGTGGCTCAGCGGTTGAGCATCGACCTATGAACCAGGAGGTCACGGTTTGATTCCCGGTCAGGGCACATGCCTGGGTTGCGTACTCGATCTCCAGTGTGGGGCGCGCAGGAGGCAGTTGATCAATGATTTTCTTTCATCCCTGATGTTTCTCTCTCCCTCTCCCTTCCTCTCTGAAATCAATAAAAATAGATTTAATAAGTAAGTAAATAAATAGCACTTACATGGCACTCAAGACGTGCAGGTGCTTTATATAAGTGTCTCTTCCTGCAGAAAACAAAATAGAGCCGATGAAAGATGCTGTGCCAGTTGGAGTGCCACCGCGGGGATCATGGCGAGCAGCGCGTGGCCGGTGCCTCTGCTGTGGCTGCAGGACACTGATCTGTGATGGGAACGGTTGTGACTTGGGGAGGATTAGACACACACCGCCGGCGTGTTGGGATTCTGGATGACTCCTGGGAGTGGGCCAGTGGGAGCCGAGAGGAGCCTCAGGCCCAGCTCAGAGGCCAGGTCATGCCACCCAGGGGCCACGGGCCAGGGGAAGCACAAGGGCTGAGAGGGAGTCCTGACCGGGTGGCTGAGTTGGTTGGAGCATCATCCTACACACCAAGAGGTTGTGGGTTCGATTCCGGGTCAGGGCACATACCTAGGTTGTGGGTTTGATCCCGGGTTGGGATGTGTATGGGAGGCAATGGGTCGATGTTTCTCTCTCACATTGATAATTCTCTCTATCTCTTTCTCTATCTCTTTGCCTTTCTCTTTCTCTAAAATCAATAAATATATCCTTGGGTGAATATTAAAAAGAAAAATGGCTGGCCCTGGCTGTTTTGGCTCAGTGGATAGAGCATTGGCCTGTGGACTTAAGAGTCTCGGGTTCGATTCCGGTCAGGGGCACATGCCCGGGTTGCGGGTTTGATCCCCAGTAGGAGGTGTGCAGGAGGTGGCCGATCAATGATTCTCTCTCATCATTGATGTTTCTATCTCTCTATCCCTCCTTTCCTATCTGAAATCAATAAAAATATATTTTAAAAAGAAAGAAAGAAAGAAAAAGGGCTGAGTGGGAGTTGAACTCCTTATGGGAAAACCCAGTTTCAACCTTAGACCAGCAGAACCAAAGTACTACTAATATGGGAGCATTATTTCAGAACCTCTCTTTCAGAAATTCTATGAGCCAAAATAGCATTCTAACATGTTTTTATACGTTTCTGACACTAAATGTAGGGCCTAGTATCCTATATAATAAAAGGGTAATATGCAAGTTGACCCTAATGGTTGGACGACCAGGAACAACCAGTCACTATGACGTGCACTGACCACCAGGGGGCAGACGCTCAACGCAGGAGCTGCCCCCTGGTGGTCAGTGTGCTCACACAGGGTGAGCGCCTCTCACCCAGAAGCCGGGCTCACGGCTGGTGAATGCAGTTGTGGTGGTGGGAGCCTAAGGAGCAGTGAGCCGAGTGGTAAGGAGCAGCAAGCAGGTGGATGATAAGGAGCAAGGGGTCCTGGGACCCCCGAGGGCTCCCGGACTGTGAGAGGGCGCAGGCCGGGCTGAGGGACCCCTCGTCGTCGTCCCCCCCCACTGCATGCATTTTGTACACCAGGCCTCTAGTCTAGGAATAGAGCAGTATATTCAAATAAAAGAGAACTAATATATATGCAGTATCATACTCTGTAAATTTCAAGTAATTAATTTTATCTTGAGCGGTTTCAGTGAGTGAGCCACTTCCTCTTTTCTCCTGGGTCTGAGCAGTATCGATGTAGGGCCGCTCCTCCGAGTTTACTCTTCCATGTGGGCTCTGTGACAATGGCCTTGGTTCCTGTGAGCATTTTCCCTGCTCGGTGTGCCTGCTAAGCTTTCTCAGTAGGGGATGCTAGAGGGGCATTGCAGGAGGAGGCTGGCTTCCGCTGTGGCCTCTGGCTGCTGTCAGGCTGGTGGTGGTTGGTGTGTGTGTGGGGAGGATGAGGGGAGGATTGCAGTGAGGGTGTGAGGACATCCAGGACGTGCTGGAAATGTGCAGTCCCTCGACCACCTGGCCCGGCCGTGACCGCCATAACCCAGCGCCCTCCACACAGTTCATGAGCTGTAGGCCTCCTGTCCACACTGGAGCCCCCACTCCCTCTGCCCACCCTCCCCTTTGGACTTTTGTGTCCTGTGGCCCTTCTGACGCTGTGGTCCTCCCGACACTGACACCAGAGCCCTCACTCCCTCTGTATGTCCGGCTGTGGCCTGTGTGCCTTGGACAGCTGCCTCCCGATGGCCCAGGGGCTGCATACCAGCTCTGGCTCCGGAGAACCAGTGCTTCTGACACCAGTGGCTGCAACAGCATCTTTCCAGTGCGAACTGAGCCCCTCCGGGGGGCGGGGAGCCTCCTTGGATATTCTGTCAGCCCTACTGTGTTCTCTAACCAGACTCACTGGTCCCTCCACCCCGATGCCAGACCAGCCTGCCCTCTAGCTCGATGGATTTTCTTCTGACCCCTCGTTAGTGCTGACCATACACACTCCTCCCTGGGTTACTGGATTTAGCAAGTAAAAATACAGCGCACCCTGTCCTCTTGAAATTATATAAACAAAAGTTTTTAGTACAAGTGTGTCCCAAATATTGCATGGGCTATGTTTACACTAAAAGGTTACTTGTCGAAATTCAGGTTTAACTTCCCCTCCCACAGCTGTTCCTCAGCCCAGCCTCTAGAGCAGCGGTTCTCAACCTGTGGCTCTTGATCCCTTTGGGGGTCGAATGACCCTTTCACAGGGGTCGCCTAAGACCATCGGAAAACACATATATAATTACATATTGTTTTTGTGATTAATCACTATGCTTTAATTATGTTCAATTTGTAACAATGAAAATACATCCTGCATGTCAGATATTTACATTACGATTCATAACAGTAGCAAAATTATAGTTATGAAGTAGCAACGAAAATAATTTTATGGTTGGGGGTCACCACAACCTGAGGAACTGTATTAAAGGGTCGCGGCATTAGGAAGGTTGAAAACCACTGCTCTAGGGAGAAGAGGGAATGTATCAGCCACCCTCTCTAACCAGCAGGGGGCAGCACTAGCCTTTAAGGCAGTGAGTGTGGGTTTTTCCTCTCTGCTTCTCTCTATGTAAATGGTGGATGATAAGACACAGGCTTAAGTTACCCTTTAGCCCTCTTTATCTGAGGGATCCCCATTACTTTGACAAACATTTCCCCCCTCCCCAAACACAAAGTTGATTAAGGCATCTCCACAGACTCTTATGATCCAGTATTGCCTCATTACTCTTACTCTATTTGGTGTAAGTGGATGGACTTCTCTATCCTGATATTATTTAAACATTTAGTGGCCTGAACATTTTGTAGGGATTGAGAACTGGTGGCCCACAAACTGAATTTGACACTTGGCCTTGGAAACTATACCCATGAGCGCAGACCCCGCGGGTTAGCATGTGAGCCAACGAGCAAGCTCTCATGTCTGATCTTTCTGCACCCTGGAGAAGGCTCCGTGCCCCACTCGCCTTCTAACCGCCCATCTTCCTGCAGCAGGTGGTCCACCCTGTGCATGCAGCTGAGGTGACAGCCCTCTGCGTCTCCCACAGTTTCAGGCAGATGCCTCTTGAAGACTCAGGGACACACTTGTGGGCGAGGGACTTCTGACCTCTGCAGGATGCTCCACGGCGACCAGATACTGCCCCAGTCCATCCCACTAACCACGGGTTTGGCCTACACCCATTGGCTCCTGGCCATGTTACCGCTCCCACTTCCTTTGACCTTGGGGTGCCCTTGGACATGTGACTTCCCATGTTGCACTGGTCCGTCTGTGCACTGGCCCATCCTCCCACCCTCCTCTGCATGGAGCATGGTGCCAGGTGCCTGCTCTGGCCCCACCTCCTCCCAAGGGATCTGCCCTGGTGCCAGGGCAGTGACGTTTCAGAACAACCTCGCTTTGCTGTAGAGCTGACGGTGGCCACCGTGAAGGGGGAGACTCTGATTTCTCCTGATGTCCTTTGTGCCTTTTCCTGGGACACTTGGTGACGGTGGTGTGGACATCTTCCAGGACATAACATGGAGCTCTTCTCCTTGTCAACTTTCTGACCACAGGTGAAGGCGACACTAGATTCAAGGGGATTGTGGGGCGAATGAAGGGCAACGCGGAGCCACCTTCCTTGTGAGCATTGCTCTCAGTGCTCACAACACCCAAGGCAACTTTATTCGGGCCTCTGCACACGGATGAACATTCCTCCCATCGGCCTGCTGGCGGCTGAGGCCTGCCTGCGGGTTTGCAGGGGCGACAGGACCCTCCTGCCTCCCCGGCGTCAGCCTGCAGCTGGGTTGGCGACCTTTCCCAGGAGGAGTAAGCTCTGGGTGGTCACCTCCCAGACAAGCACCAGGAAAGGCCTGTTGAAATGGGCGTGGGGGGCCCACGTCACGTTCAGAGGCCGGGGTTGGGAGAGGAGGCCGGAGGCAGCCCCAGCCTTGGTTCCCCGCTCACTCATGTCCATGGCTGCCTTGTGCGACACCTAGAAGGAGAAGAGAGGGCAGGGACAGCTCAGGACACTCCAAGGGCAGAGTCTGCCCTGTGGAGCACCAGGAGAGGCAGGCAGAGCGTCCAGGTCTCCCAGGCCCCGCCTTCCAAGACAGCACCTCCAGCTTCGTGTTATTTTCCTCCTCTCCCCATCTTCCCCCTGCCATGTTCTGGGGGCTCACCCTGAAGGTGGGGAGACCAGCGAGCCTGAGCCAGGCCGCAGAAACCCAACAGTGCCCTCCAGAACGTTCTCAGCCCCTGGGAGCATGTGGCACAGGCCCAGGTATCATTTTCCACCCCCAGCTGCACTTCCTCTCGCTAAGCCTCAGTTTTCTCATCTCTATAACGGCCTGCTCAAGCCTCAGTCAGCGGTTCAAATGCGCTCCGTGGGACCGGCTGTCTCTGCTCTCCTCAGCTCTGTCTTAGGAGGAAGTGTAGGAGACAGAGCAAAGTTGTCCCACACCTGGATGTCACCGAATGTGTGGCATCTCTATTACGGACTCTGTCTCCTTGCTCTGAGGACTGGAGAGAGAGCTGGAAAGGGTGCTGCTGAGAAAGGGAGCCTCACAGGTTGTGACATTAAAGAACCGGCATAGGAAAGAGAAAGGAGAACTTGACTTTCAAATCTACACTTCATGTCAAGGGGGAGAAGACCCCCTCCCACCTGCCTGGCCCGGTGGCCTCCGTACCCGGAAGATGGTTCCATTCAGCCGCCCAGGGGCTCCCAGCAAGTCGGCTCCTAAGTTGAAAATGTTGCTGAGCCCGATGTGGGGAAGTATCTCTTCCAGGTTATATGCTCCAGAAATGGCAAACCTTGGCAAGTGCAAGTCCAGCACACTGCGGAGAGAACCAGACAGGGAGGCACCCCCTGGCCGTGGGCACCCGGAAGTGTTTCCCAGAGTGAGGGGAACCAGTCTTCCTGGGACACTGCCTGCTGTGCCAGAACATTCCACAGCCCCCAGCCCACAGCCCTTCTCCTCAGACATTGTAGAGCTCTGTGGCTTCTTCCCAGAGCCCTTCAGGCCTCTCCGTCTGATCTGAGAAGGGGCACAGCGAGGGGGGCTTTCTAGACGCCCGGCACTGGGCCAGGGTTTTTACAAAGCGTAACTGCTCAGATCCACATACTTCCCACCTAAGGCGACTGTTGTTAACATTCTCCTACGTCCACGTCTGCTCCTCAGCAAGTCCTGTCGGCCTAGCCTCTGAACTACTTCCTAAACCCATCTATTGGCAACCCCTATACAAGCCCTTCGTCTCTCACTGTCTGAGCGTCAGGGTCTGATGAGAGGCAGTGACCATCAAGCGTGGGCACCGATCGCCAGCGTGACTCTCCTGCTCCTGACATGCCTTGACCAGCATTTCCTGGGTTCAGTTTGCAGGTTCTTTGAACACAGAGCAAACCTGTCCTTTGCTTTTGGGGGTTCTTCTCAGTTACTCGACAGTTACTGGGGGCACCTGCAAGCTGGGCTGGTGAATAACCAGCTCAGAAACTTCTGCCTCTAATGAGTCCAGCTTGGAGAGCCGAATTCAGGTTAGGGAACCCTTACACTCGAACTCCTGGGGGCAGCGTGAGGGTCCAGGTGCCCATGTGAAGTGGGGGCAGTCAGAAGTTGGGGTTAAACTGTGAAAAGGAGGAAATGGAGGTGGAGAGCAGGGCAGGCCCCACCCTTGAGGGGGGTTTGCGTCGAGTCACCTCTGTACCCGGAAGATGGTTCCATTCAGCCGCCCAGGGACTCCCAACAAGTCAGCTCTTGAGTTGCAAATGTTGCCGAGCCCGATGTGGGGAAGTATCCCTTCCAGGTTATATGCTCCAGAAATGGCAAACCTTGGCAGGTGCAAGACCAGCAGGCTGCTGGACACACCCCAGGTGTCCACCCAATGTGAGTGAAGAAGGACGTTACCAGGAAGTGTGCTTTCCCCAGGCTAGCGAACCGTCCTCCCAGCTGAGTGGACGGAGGGAGACCAGACCGGAGGAGGGGGGCAGGTCTGAAGTTTTCATGCTGAAAGCCCATTAAAATGCTCTAAATTTTAACTCTGGCCTGAGAAACATCTGAGATTTAGGAAAGTCACTTGGGTTGATTTTGCTTCTTGAAGGTCCAAGTAAGAGGTCAAAACAGACCCATCCTGAAGGAAAACCTATTGGTCTAGAACAGTGGTTCTCAACCTTCCTAATGCCGCGACCCTTTAATAAAGTTCCTCATGTTGTGGTGACCCCCAACCATAAAATTATTTTCGTTGCTACTTCATAACTGTAATTTTGCTACTGTTATGAATCGTAAATATCTGACATGCAGGATGTATTTTCATTGTTACAAATGGAACATAATTAAAGCATAGTGATTAATCACAAAAACAATATGTAATTATATATGTGTTTTCTTTTTTTTTTGAATATGTTTTATTGATTTTCTACAGAGAGGAAGGGAGAGGGATAGAAAGTTAGAAACATCGATGAGAGAGAAACACCGATTAGCTGCCTCCTGCACACTCCCCACTGGGGATGTGCCCGCAACCAAGGTACATGCCCTTGACCGGAATCGAACCCGAGACCCTTGAGTCCGCAGGCCGACATTCTATCCACTGAGCCAAACCGGTTCTGGCATATGTGTTTTCTGATGGTCTTAGGTGACCCTGGTGAAAGGGTCGTTCGACCCCCAAAGGGGTCGTGACCCACAGGTTGAGAACCGCTGGTCTAGAAGATCCTATGAGACTTCCTCGTGAGAGGGGGAAGAGGCAAGCTCACCCCAAGGGAGCTGAGGTGATGGGGTTGGACTCAGAAACTGACAGGAGCTGTGTAGATTCACGGTCAACAAGGAAACGTCCTTAGACCTGGCCTCTGGCCTTGACCCGTATCTCTTTTATTTGGTGCTGGAATCTCTGTCCAAACACAAAACACCCTTTACTCTCCCTGGAACCTCGGTGTGGTTGGGGTGCTGAGCGGAGGCTGGTGGTAGGCTAGAGAGGGATCAGGAGGTTTGTCTGTACCCCGCCCCTCGACTCTGGTGGATTCTGTGATGCTCTGGCCAACAGACAGGACAGAAGCTGTCCTTCTAAGCCAAGGCCTTAAGAGAGCAGGAGCTTCCACTCCGTGTCTCCTTGGAGCCCTGGGCTGCCATGTAACAGTATCAATGATGCTGAGCTGCTGTGCAGAAGACCAAGCTAGCTTCATGGAGACGCTGGATGGACACAGAGAGAAGGCCAGACTAGCTTCGTGGAGACCCTACGTGGAGACAGAAGACCAAGCTAGCTTCATGGAGACGCTGCATGGAGACAGAGAGATGCCTGCCCAGCCCTTAGCTGTGACAGCCACCAAGCCCAGGCACCAGACATCTGAGCAGAGGAGTCTTCATGCCCCAGCCTTAGCCATCATCTGACTCCAATGCAGGAGAGACCCCCAGTCAGAACTGCCCAGCTAGGCTGATCCACTCACAGAATCGAGAGAGAGAGTAGATGTTGTTTTCCAAGCCATTCCGTTTTGGGGTGGTTTGTTAGCAGCAGAGGTCATTAGAACTCAAGGCCAGCTTTCATCCCAGGTGCCTCATAAGGGACGATACACCCCAAGAAGGAGTTGGCTCTTGAAGGGGTCTAGCCAAACTGGAAAAGACTGAAACTACTGTGAGAAAACCACAAACTGACAAGCAAGAGACAGGAGGGGGTCAGACTGCGATCCCATTAAACTGGGATCTGATTTTACAGGAATCTGATTTTACAGAGCTCTTCTTGGTTTTTAATTTCTTTAAGAAATGTTTTAATTAACAAAAGATGCACTTTTAAGAAATTCACACTGTCCTGTGGGAGTCATAATTATTCTTAGTAATTGTCCTTGACCTGATGTTTTTGCCACCGCTGACTATCTTCTGACAGTAAATCATGATTTGGACAAAGGGAGAAGCCAGGGAAGGGAGGCTGAGCAGAAGATGCCCGGGAGGGCGGAGAATGACTCAGCCCTCACTTCCCCTGGTGAGCGCTTCTCACGCACCAGGTTGCTCCTCGGTGCTCCATGTATATTCACGCGGTTAATCCTCCAAACAACCCAGTGTCGCGGTGACCAGGGCCTCGGTGTACAGGGGAGGAAATCTGAGGCCCAGAAGGTAAGAAAATTGCCCAAGATCACAGCTGGTCATCCTAACCTAGGGTTGGCCCCTTGCACTTGGAGTTAAGAACTGCTCGGGGACCTGCACCAGGTGTGCCAGAGTCCTGCTCCTCGTCGCTTACCTGGGCAGGAGCAGCTGGCTCCATGTCCGCAGGGTCTCGGGCTGCAGAGCGGCCTCCACCTGCTGCATTTGCCCCGGGTCCGGGAGGATGAGCAGGGCCAGCGCGTTGCCGCTGTACTCGATCTGCAGCACCGTGCAGGCCCGCTCCTGGTCGTACAGGAACCTGTGCATTTCCTTCTGGTGCATCATGGGGACGTGGAGGGAGGTCCTCTCGTTCACAAAGAAGCTCTCTTGCTTCTGGGTCTGGTAGCGCTGGAAAGGATGCTTCCACTTGGCTTGGGACACAAAACCCGTAGATCCGTGAGGACACAGTAACCATAGACACGCGAGAACACAAAACCCATAGAATTGTGAGGACACAAACCCGTAGATCCGTGAGGACCCAGAACCCATAGAACCATGAAAACACAAAACCCATAGAATTGTGAGGACACAAACCCGTAGATCTGTGAGGACACCCAACCAATGACCAAGTATCGCCGACCCTCTCCCCACAGCCGCTACTGCATCCAAGGCCACCCTCTTTCTCACTTTGTTCCACTTTAAGAACGTCCTAACTTGTCTCTCCAACCCTCACTTCCCCCAACCCATTTTCTACATTGTAGCCAGACTGATCTTCCTCAAAACAGATGTGGCCATGCCCTTCCCTCTTCCGGCTGTTTGGGAATCCTGGGTCCCAGAGACAGTCTAGGACTCTCAGCACAACTCCGGCTCATCTTCTCACTGCAGCGCTCGCACTGCCCCAGGCATCCCCCAATTCCTTCTGTCTCAGTCCAACCAATGTGCTTCATTCCTGAGAACACGTGGTATCTCTGTAGCTCGGGCTTCTACTTACGCTGCTGTCTCTTCTGAAACCCCTTCTCTCCGCCTCTCCTGCAGCTTCATTCTTCATGTCCGGCTTAGATTCCTTCTCTCCCAGGGAGCCTCCCGCCACTCCCCAAGGCTGGGCGAGGGTCTCTGCAGGAGCCCATGGCACCCACCCCTCCCCCTGCAGATGCCATTCCCACTGAGCTGTGACTGCCTTTTTCCTCCTCTACGCACGCACGTGCAACCCTGCGCTACAGGGTGGGGAACCGTCTCTTACCATAAATCTCCCAAGTCCTCTCACCCAGCCTTCCTCCTGGGAAAAACATCAAACAAATCCCCCCTGAGGGTATTCTGCGGAACACCTGGCTCCTCCACCCCATCAGCACAGCCATTAAAGGCAAGGAGAGGCTGAGAAGCTGTCCCCGCCAAGAGGAGCCTAAACTGACGTGACTGAGTGTCAGGTAGATCATGGATGGGACCTCGGAATAGGAAACAACATGAGGTAAAAACAAAAAAGCATGAAAAGTATAAAGATAGATGTACGAATTCAGGAAAGAACTGGAGTTAAAAGACAAACAAAAATTGTGACATGTTCAATGCAACAGTCAAAATTATCTATATAAATATAACATGGTAATGACACTAACACATAAGTGTGAAATAATATATACAGGACGAGAGCATTTGTGTAAAATCTTTACACACATTAGTGTGTAACTGATGATGTGCACACCCTTAATGAGCTCACGGCGCGCACACATGGGTGAGGGGGATGCACACCTGCCCGAGGACAGTCCTGGCCTCCGGGAGGGACGGAGGGAAGGAAAGGGGATGAGGAAAGCATTAAAAAGAAATGGAACTTTATCTGTCAGATTTTTTAAAAAGTCTGAATCAAATGGTAAAATGCTAATGTTTTCATTCTTGGTGGGGGGAGTGTATGGTGGTTTTATATTTTTCTTTGTATATTTCTGTATGTTTGAAATCAATAATAATATAAAAATAAAAGATTTGCCCAGCTGGTGTTGCTCAGTGGTTGAGCGTTGACCTATGAACTAGGAGGTCACAGTTTGATTCCCAGTCAGGGCATGTGCCGGGGTTGTGGGCTCCATCCCCAGTAGAGGACGTGCAGGAGGCAGCTGAGCGATGATTCTCATCATTGATGTTTCTCTCTCTCTCTCCCTCTTCATTCCTCTCTGAAATAAAAATATATGAATAAGTAAAAGACATTTTTCTAAAATTGAATTATTAATAGAAAAGTGAGACAGTGTATAACAAAAAGAATTAGAATAAAAATAGAATAGAAAAAACATGGCAAGAGAAACCAAATATTTGCAAATGTAGAAGTAGTGGTATAAGAACATTATTGAATACTATAGGGCCGGTACATGAAATTCATGCACTCAGGGCAGGGTCCCTCAGCCGGGCCTGCGCCCTCTCACAGTCTGGGAGCCCCTGCCGGGAGTGGGCCTAAGCCAGCAATGGGACATCCTTAGCGCTGCCCGTGGAGCCTCTCCTGCCACTGCCTCTGCGCTCGCAGCTGTGAGCCTGGCTTCTGGCAGCGCACTGATCACCTGGGGGCAGCTCCTGCATTGAGTGTCTGCCCCCTGGTGGTCAATGCATGTCATTACGACCAGTCATTCCACCTTTCGGTTGATTTGTGTATTAGCCTTTTATTATATAGGATGCAGGGGTCACTGCTGTAAGAAACATTCGTGACTTTAGGATGGTGCCTTTGAGGGAGAGGCTGGAGGTGGTGGGCGGGGCCAGTGGTGGAGGCGGGCCAGGGATAGAGGGTGGGGCCCAGCTGTAGGGCGGAGCTGGAGGTGGAGGACGTGATCAGTCTGCCAGGCTAGCACTCACCTTTGAAGAAGATGTAGTTCAGGAGAACCATGGGCGTGTCCTCGCTGAACTCCTGCAGGCAGTCCACCACCTGCCCGTACGTTTGCTTCCTCACGTAGTCATTCATCTGCCTCCGGGCTGTGGCAGAATCCGTGAGGTTAACAGAGAAAGCCAAGGCTCCATACAGCTCCCTGATGTCGTCCAGAAAGCGCT